>NW_021862882.1:21988-24099 GCF_006229205.1 Suricata suricatta | reverse complement strand
GATTTGCCATGTGGCTTCCTGAGGCGAGGTGTGCTGCCTGAGGCAAGGTGAGCAGCAGGAGGCGAGGTGGAGCACTGACAGGCTCCACCACCAACTCCCAGCCCCCAGCTGGGATCGGGATCGAATTGGGGGAGGGATCAGTTTCTTTTGGCGCCACCAGATTCCCGCTGCAGCTGCGCGAGAAGGCGGGCGTTGCCGGAAATGAGGTGCGCGCTCCTGCAGCGGGAGCTCACTCCCCCCCTCCACTGCACCCAACTCCCTGCCAGGATCACGTAGTAGTGGGGGCTAGTTTTTCCCTGTTGGCACCCGGGATTCAGGATTTGCACGGCCAATGCTGGGGACGAGATGCATGTGGAAATGAGGTATGTGCCCCCACTCCCACAGCTGAGCCGAAGTGAGCGCTCCTGGCTCCATAGCCAGGGACGCCAACTCCCTGCCGGAATGGCACAGGGCAGGAAGCTGTTTATTCCCTTGTGCCACCTGGGTTCGGGATTTGGGCTACCCAGCAGTTATATACGGAGTGAGAGTTTCCCTCTCCTAGTGGAGTTAAACGTTCTTTCTCTCTTCTCCAGAGACAATACTATGAACGTGTCAACTTTCTCTGTCTTTTCCCTTTGTCTCTCGGGCTCTGCGCACTTGCCCCAGGTTGGACTGGGGCTCCCGCCTCCCCTGCCATCTCAGACTGGCCCATTTTCCAATCTCCTGAGTTCGCACTCATTCACTCAGGCACCTTTGAGGTTGTCTTCTTTCTGGAGTCCGTGTGTTCTCCTTCCTCTCTTTTTTCTTTGTTTAATGTGTTTTATTATTTTTTTTGAGAGACTGAGAGAGACAGCACGAGCAGGGCAGGGTCAGAGACAGAGGGAGATACAGAATCCAGAGCAGGCTCCAGGCTCTGAGCTAGCTGTCAGCACAGAGCCTACTCGGGGCTCGAACCCACGAACCATGAGATCATGACCTGAGCCAAAGCCGGACGCTTAACCAACTGTGCCACTCAGGTGCCCCTCTCCTTCCGCTCTTGCAGGTGGGAGTAATGTCCTTCTCAGGTCGATAGATGTGGAAGACGAAGTTTACAGTGCTCCCTTCCTCTCCGCCATCTTGCCTCCTCCCCTGATCCAGAGAGGAACCTTTTAAAAAGAGGTTCCTGCCTGTCATGACAAATACTTCTTTGCCCAACATTTGTTCTTTCCTTTTTCCTGTGAATGTATGTCCCCCTCTTTGAAATTCTAGCTCTCTACACCTCTGCATAAGTCACAATGGCACCTGAGCATCATTTGCCTGACGCTCATCTTGTTCATGTTCCTATACTTAAGCCTTTTTTCTCTTATGAATCTGTCTTATAATGGGTCGATTACTAGGCCAGCCAAAGAATCAAGAACTGATGAAGAAAAATTGTTTCCTGTCCTACGTATTTATTCCGTTGTTGAGAAGTGACCTTGGTGCGTCAGAGCCACAGAAAACTGAAGAGAGAGAATGTGGGATAAAGAGGAACAGGAGCTTTCTTGCTTTTCCAGACTGAGGGGTCTGAGGCAGGTTGGCGCCCTCAGAACTGCGAGACCCCCAGAGGAAGGGGCTGGGGGTTTGTAGGGAAATACAGGATCCCCCTGGTTTGGACAGGAATTGTTTATGCTGCCAGTCCTGCTTATCTGGTTTTCTGAGTGGGACTGGGTTTTTCATTAAAGAAAAATAAAAACAAGACTAAGAATTCTGTCGGAGAGGCTCAGCCTGTTAAGCATCCCACTTCAGCTCAGGTAATGTGAGGACAGTCCCTTTGTTCCTGCCTTGCATCTGGCTCTCTGCTGTCAGCGTGGAGACTGCTTTGGATCCTGGGTCCTCCTCTCTCGGCTCTTCCTCTGCCTTCGTGCCCTCTCCATATCTCTTCCTCGGTGTCAGAATAAGTACACTTAAAAAAAAATAAGTGGGGTCGTTGCCTCAAAGAAAAACAAGGTTACTTAGGTTAATATTAACTCATGCCGTATTTAAATGCAGTCATTTTGATTTTTGTTCTACTTTGTGATTTTAAGTATTTCAATTTTAGTCACCATGAGAACCTGTAGGAAGACAATTTCATCTGTTATTGTGAGAAACCATTCAAGATTTACTAGAATCGCAAC
>NW_021862882.1:19140-21888 GCF_006229205.1 Suricata suricatta | reverse complement strand
GAACACACAGGATGGATTACCAAATTTCACATCCTGATCTTCACTTCTGAGTCTTAACCACTACCAACATGAGTAGAAATTCATATTGAAGAGGGAAATATCATTTTATGCCACTCAATACTTAGATATGCCATCCATCTATGAAATAATGATGTGACTCTAAGGAAGGGAAAACTCACCTGAAAGGAAACATCATGAAGACTTTCCTCTACATCTGCCAACCCCTCCTTCTTTCTTTACTGTAGGGATTTGAATCCCAGGCATGCAAGAGAAAGCTTCTAAGAGACAGTCTCCACAGGAAGGAACAAAACCCTTGAGTGGCGCTTGGGAAATCTAGAGGGAGTTAGCCTCACCCAAGAAGACGAGGTGTCCATAGGTCTCTAACATCACATCTCTGTACAGTTCCCACTGACTGTGGCTCAGGCATCCCCACTCCTCCTGAGAGAATTCGACCGCCACATCCCTGAAGGTCAGCAGTCCCTGCAACAAACCCCACAGTTACCAAGTGGACACAGCAGGAGGTCTTCATGGTACCTAAGATGCAGGAGGGAGATCATGTCACCAGCTGGACCCCGCGACTTGATCTGCACTGCTTACCTGCATGTGCCACAGGTCTCAGTCCCTCATTTTACTTAGCCTCTTATTTACACCTCCCTTTTACTGCAGGAAAAACACCCAGGAGTTCAGTGTGCTGTGGTGGAAATACATAAGGTGATGACTGCCCTAGGGAGGCTCTGAAGTGGCTCAATTCGGGCTTCGCCCCTGAGGCACGTCTATGCAGATGAACATCAGAGTAGAGCATGGAGTGAACACAGTTACTTTTCAAAAATGTTAATTTCCTGAAAGAGAGAGCGCAAGTATGGGTGGTGCAGAGAGAAGAATTCCAACTGTGCTCCATGCTCAGGTTTCATGCTCAGGAAGGAGCTTGACTCATGGCTTGATCTCTAGACTGTGAGATCCTTACTTGAGCCTAAATCCAGAGATGGAAGCTTCAGGGACTGAGCCCCCCAGGAGCTCCCGTAGACCTCTTTTTAAGACTTAGATCACGCCTCAAGGAGGAGCACAACTGCCATTTACTATGTAACAGACTGAAAATGCATAGAACTGTGTTCTTAAGGCTCAAGTGCCATTGTATCCCCAGCCTCCCCTTTCTAAATATCCACCCTAACCCCAAATACGTGGAAACCATGCTGGGGCACCTCAATGGCTCAGTCTTCTGCCTCTTGGTTTCAGCTCAAGTCATGATCTCACAGTTTGTGAGATCAAACACGCATCACTGCTGATGGAGCAGGGACCTCCTGAGATTCTCACTGTGCCTCTCTCTCTGCCCCTCTTCCACCCTTTCTGTCTCTCAAATCAAGGTAATATATTAAAAAAAAAAAAAGGAAACCGTTTTCTTTCCTCTGTGAGTCTCTAGTTTTAAAGTTATACCTTGTGATCTCCTTATTTCTTGCAAAAAAATTTTCCTTTGTCTGACATCCCTGCCTGGTAGAATTTTTATGATTCATCAAGGACTAAACTCCTGTTCGTTCAGTTACGTTAGGAGTACTGGGTTTGGCTTAGATGAATTTCTTACTTTCTGCAGTAAGACGATTGGGGACACAGTATTATGCTCCAATATATTCTTTAACTTTGAGGTATAAAACGATATAAATATTGGTTTATTCAAGAGTTTTTATAAAATAAAGGCATCAACACAGGCATACACTCTTTATTTATTTATTTATTTATTTATTTATTTATTTTATATAGAAAAGAGAAAAAGCGCAAGCAGGGCAGGGTCAGAGAGACAGGGAGACAAAGAAGCCTGAGGTGGGGCTTGAACCCACATTCCATGAGGCCATGACCTGAGCCAAAGGCAGACCCTTAACTGACTGAGCCAGCCAGGCACCCCCAGACATACACACTTTTGCATTCTACATTTACACCAATGGCCCAGGTGGTGTCTATTTGTAAAAAAATTTTGTGACTGTTTAGTTTTGAAAGACAGTACATGTGTCTATTGTATTATACTATTTTTGCGACTGACCATTTATTTTTGAAGGAGAGAGAGACAGACCATGAGCAGGGAAGGAGCGGAGAGAGAGATAGACACGAAATACAAAGTGGACTCCAGGCTCTTAGCTGTCAGCACTGAGCCCAACACAGGGCTCAAACCCATCAACTGTGAGATCCTGGCCTGACCTGAACTTGGAAGTTCAGCTGAGTGGGTCATGTGGTGTCTCTTTCTTAATGGAAAGTTTGGATGAGTTACATATATACTTAGCATATTTTAACATGAATCAGAATTCACAGTAGTGCAATTGAGATCTTATTAAAATGCAGATTCTGTTCAGGGGTTCTGGGAAAGTTCTGAGTTCACATTTCTAACAAGGCAGCAGTCTTTGAGTCAAGGGATACATATTTCAATAACAAAAAAGAAGAATTCAATGACAAGAACTCTTGGGGGACTTGGAACTGAATGGGATCATAGCAAATACAAGTTCTACTAGACTAGCAAGAAAGGGAACAAGATTTAAAAGCATTTCCTGGTTCCTAGCAAATCGAATTCAACAACATATAAAAAGAATTATCCACCATGATCAAGTGGGATTCATTCCTGGGTTACAGGGATGGTTCAATATCCACAAATCCATCAACGTGATTCATCACATTAACAAAAGAAAGGATAAAAACCATATGATCCTGTCGATAGATGCAGAAAAAGCATTTGACAAAATACAGCACCCTTTCTTAATAAAAACCCTT
>NW_021862882.1:17323-19040 GCF_006229205.1 Suricata suricatta | reverse complement strand
AAGCTACAGAGGTGGGTAGGTGGCTCAGTAGGTGAAGCGTGGGACTTGGGCTCAGGCCGCGATCTCAGAGTCTAGGAGTTGGAGCCTTGGGGAGGACTCTGTTCCGACAGCTCAGAGCCAGGAGCCTGCTTCAAATTTGGTGTGTCCCTCATTTCAGCCCTCAGTGCCTGCTCTATCTTTCAAAAATAAACATTACAAATGATATTTAAAAGTTTTTGATACCATGAATTGTAATGTAATCTCATATACAACTACTCAGTACGTGAAAACATATATGACAAAGTCACAGGAACTTCCTAATACACATGACAAAATTTAAAAATGATTTAATGATTAAGAAGAAATGAATAGAGATTTTATTATAGGCTGCAAGGTTTGAATTCTAAATGTTCTATCTTCTTTGTGACATTAATTTGGTAGAAATTCTAGGAAAATAAGAAGAGATTTAAGTTATTTTAGGATTGAGAAATGGAACATAAAGTGGAAATTTTGTATTTTAGTTACTACCATCAAAAATGATCTTTCTTACTTTTTGTAAGTTTACTTTAATTAATTTTGAGAGGGAGACCAAGTAGGGGAGAAGCAGAGAGAGAGGGAGACAGGATTCCAAGGTTGCTCTGTGGTGTCCTCACTGAGGCCTGGGCGGGACTCAGACTCACTGACTGTGAGATCATGACGTCAGCTGAAGTCAGATCCTTCAGTAACTGATCCACACATGCGCCCCAAAAATGGAACATTTGAAGTGAAAGAAAGGGTTAGATTTTCTCATTTTAGGGAGGTGCTTTACCAAATCATGAAACTGGTGGGTCTTAATTATGTATGATTAGGATTCCAGCCTTCATATATTGGAAAGCATTAAGCAGAATTTAGATAGGCTCTGTCCCCTGTTCCTGGGATTTCTGCACCAAATCCCAATATGCCTACTGCTACCCTGACACACTTCTCCCTCAAGGCAAACACTCAGAAATGAACGAAAATAGACTTCCTCAGCAACACAGAGAATACCCCAAGCCCTCAAAGCAATGGAGAGCCAATGAGATTATGGAGGCCCTCACTGTGGACATAAAGGACCTTTAAGTGGAACTGAAGGAGAACCCTTAGAGATTTGTGAGGGTGTGATGTATTGGAAAGCCGATGTGCCTCTGTGAAACATATTGACATAAAACTAGGTTTTACAAACTGATTTCCATTCCAGAATGGCTGCTCAAATCACATAGTACGGTCTTTCTTCATCCTTCACATTTGGACCTCAGCTCTGTCATCTGCCTCATCCATTCCCACTTACCTGGGTATGAGGCTACTGTCTCCTTTCTCTTCACTTCCCATAGCTCCCTGTTTTGTTCCAAAAAGATGACCAGGTAGGGCTTTGACACAACAAGACCTATTTGTTAGAACAAAAGAATAGGTATTGCTGGAGATTCTACCTTTCAACCCTGTATTGGAATCAGTAGAGAAAAGAGGACATTCTGGAATTCTGGAAAAATCATGCCCAAGTGCTGTTGCCCAACAGCCCCTTTGGAACACACAGGATGGATTACCAAATTTCACATCCTGATCTTCACTTCTGAGTCTTAACCACTACCAACATGAGTAGAAATTCATATTGAAGAGGGAAATATCATTTTATGCCACTCAATACTTAGATATGCCATCCATCTATGAAATAATGATGTGACTCTAAGGAAGGGAAAACTCACCTGAAAGGAAACATCATGAA
>NW_021862882.1:15294-17223 GCF_006229205.1 Suricata suricatta | reverse complement strand
ACCTTGAGGGTGTCATGCTGAGTGAAATAAGCCAGGCAGAGAAGGACAGAAACCATATGTTTGCACTCATAGGTCTAGCAGGAAAACAAGAGAGACCTAATGGAGAACCAGGGGGAATGGAAGAGGGAGAGAGAGTTGGGGAGAGAGAGGGATGCAGAACTTGAGAGACTATTGAAAGCTGAGAATGAACTGAGGGTTGGGGGAGAGGGGGGAAGGGGGAAGACAGGTGTTGGTGATGGTGGAGGGCACTTGAGGGGAAGAGCACTGGGTGTTGTATGGAAAACAATTTGACAATAAAATATTATGGGAAAAAAAAAGAAACTAGAAGGAGAGCAGCAAGAGCACCTCAAACCCAACAGAAAAAGAGAAATAATAAAAATCAGGGCAGAAATAACCAATATAGAATCCAAAAAAAAAACCCCAAAACAAAACAATTGAGCAGATCAATGAAACCAAGAGACGATTTTTTGAAAACATCAAATTGATAAACGTCTAACCAGATTTCTCGAAAAGAAAAGAGAGAACACCCAAATAGACAAAATCACAAATGAAAATGGATCTATTACAACCAGTCCCTATGAAATAAAGCAATTATCACAGAATGCTATGACAAATTATATGCCAACAAACTGGACAACCTAGAAGAAGCAGACAAATTCTGAAACACACACACACATTAACAAAATCAAAAGGTAACAGATAGAATATCTGAACTGACTCATAACCAGTGATGAAATTGAATCAGTTATCAAAAATCTTCCAAAGAATAGGAGTCATGGGCCAGGTGGCTTCCATGGGGAATTCTACCAGACATTCATATCAGATAATACCCAATATTCATATAATACCCATTCTTCTGAAGCTATTTGAAAACATAGAAATAGAACGAAAATGTCTGGAGTCATTCTACAAAGCAAGCATCCCTTGATTCCCAAACCAGACAGAGGCCTAGCAAAAACAGGGAAGTGTAGTCCAATATCCTTGATGAATACAGATGCAAAAATATTCAACAAGATACTAGCAAGTTGAGTTCCACAACATATAAAAAGAATGATCCATCATGATCAAACATGATCAAGGGGGATTCATTCCAGGTTTACAGGACTGATTCAATATTTGCAAATCAATCAATATGATACATCACATAAACAAATATTAAAACCATATAATCCACTTGATAAGTGCAGATAAACAATTTGACAAAATATAGCATCCTTTCTTAATAAAAGCCTTCAAGAAAGTAGGCATAGAAGGAACTTACTTAAACATCATAAAAGCCAGTTAAGAAAAGCCCTCATCTAATATCATCCTCAATGGGGAAAAAATAAGAGCTTTCCCCCTGAGATCAGGAAATGACAGGGATGTCCACTCTCACCACCATTGTTTAACATAGTGCTGGAAGTCCTAGCATTTGTAATCAGACAACAATAGGAAATGAAAGGTATCAGAATTTGCGAGGACAAAGTCAACCTTTCACTTTTTGCAGATGACATGATACTCTACATGGTAAACCTGACAGACTCCACCAGAACCCTACTAGAACGAATCCATGAATTCAGCCCAGTCGCAGGGGACAAAATTGACGTACAGAATCAGTTGCATTTCTATACACCAACAATGAAGCCACAGAGAGACATGAAGAGACTGATCCCATTCATAATTGCACGAAAAACATAAAATACCTAGGAATAAACCTAACCAAAGATATAAAAGATCTGTATGATGAAAATTATAAAAAACTTACAAAGAAAATTGAAGAAGACACAAAGAAATGGAAAACATTCCATGCTCATGGATTGGAAGAATAAACATTGTTAACATGTCATTATTACCCAGAGCAATCTACACATTCAATGCAATCCCAATCAAAATTGCACCAACATTCTTCTCAAAGCTAGAACAAAATTCCTAAAATTTGTATGGAGCCCC
>NW_021862882.1:13311-15194 GCF_006229205.1 Suricata suricatta | reverse complement strand
CCTCAGGGACCTGGAGTCATAAGTGGGTCTGATTCAGCTTTCAAAGCAGCCAAACCCCAGAGCCCCAAATCACAGAAGGACATTTGCAAGTCATCTCTCTTTAAAAGTCTGGTTTGCATTTTGTAAAAATTGTAAAGACTCAGTTGGTTGAGCATGAGACTCTTGATTTCAGCTCAGGTCATGATCCCAGCATCATGGGATCCAACCTTGTGTCAAGCTTCACACTGAGCATGGAGCCTGCTGTAGATTCTCTCTCTCCTTCTCCCTTGGCCCTTCTCCCCTGCTAGCATTCTAAACAAATACAAAATTGAACGTGTCACTTAATTGATTCTGCAGCTGCTCTTATTGAATTGTGACAGAATTATATTTCATAAAAATACTGTTTTTTGAACATAGCTAATTTAAATATAATTCTTGTGAATGTTTCCTTTTCCTTGCATCTGCTAGAATTAAATAATATTTGTATTATATTTTGATTGGATTAACCAGTCCACTGATACGTAAACATACTTACAATATGACACAGCCATATAGAGGCATTTGAGTAAAAAAAATTCATCTAGGCTGTGAGTTATTACAAGAAATCTGTAAAGATAACTAAATATGTACTTCAACAAATTTTGATCAGTGCTAAAAATAACACAGAAAACACTTGAAAAGCAAACATATCCCCACCCCAAACCTATTAGTATTTTTATTAGTTTATTAATTTCATTCATAAATTAAATTAAGAGGGTTGACATTTTACAATTTCATTTCTTGTTTTATAATTTTGATTTAATATTTGCAAATTTGTTTCTGATATTCTTTGCTGTTTAAATTGGTTTCTAAGGGAGAGGACAAGATGGGGGAGAAGTAGGGAGTCCCCTAACTCCTGCCTGCATCTATCAAACAAAGAAGGGCTGAAGCCAAAAGACACTGAACCACAAGAGTCGGAGAGAAAAAGAAACAGAGTCCACTAAGAAGATAGCCTCATAGGTGCATGATGAGAGATGGAGAAGATAAAATCAGTGGAGACACAGAAGCACGGAGGGGAGGGAGCCCCCTCTGCAGAGAGACAAAGGGAATAAAGTGGCCAAACCGATCTTAACAACTGTCCCTGGAATAGAGAAAAACCTGGGCCAGGAAAGAGAGGAGTTCTATCATCCCATCTCTAACCCCAGGGCATTCAGAGAGAGATACTATCTCTAACTGCAGAGGCTTCTTTGGACTGTGTGCTCTGGCCCCAGACATTTTCTCTGGGACAGACCGTATGCAAAGGACTCAATAGGCATCAGGAGAAACTGCTCCCCTACTTGATCTCCAGCTAGGAAGGGCCCCGCCTGGGATTCCGGGGTTACCTTTCAGTCACCATCATTACTGTACATGGAATAAGAGGTGAAAACGAGGCTGGGGGCAGGACATAGACCAATGCCCACCTTGGCTACGCCAAGGGTGGAATAAGATCAGACCCAAAAGAGTGATCACAAAACCTGGTTTGAGAAGGGACTGGGGGGCCCCCGTTTTTCTCCCCAGAAGCACCAAGGTGGGGCCTCAGGGAGCAGCCCCAGAGACCCACAGTGCAGGCGAGATCAGCCTACACTAAACCACACCCATCTGCCTTGCCTAGCTGCTTTGTGACCAGAGCTGGGTGGAGGCTGTGGAAACAGCCCAGTGCCTCCCCCCAAACCAGCACTGATGCATTGCTGTGATTAACTCTAGATCAATTCTTGCTATTTGTGGGGGGCTGCGAGCGGAGCTGCCTGAAGACAAGATATATGCCTTGACCAAACATTCGTCACCCACAGGGCAGAACCGCGTTATCGCTGCCAAATTAGGGCCAGGGACAGCCAGTCTGGGATTTCTTATCGGGCCCCCAGGTGCTGGGCTGAAACTGCAGTTTC
>NW_021862882.1:8605-13211 GCF_006229205.1 Suricata suricatta | reverse complement strand
TCTCTTCTCTGGACTGACATGGATTGCCTAATTCTACTGGTTAAACAAAACAAAACAAAAAGCTTCGAACCTGCTCCCCTGTCCGAGCTGACAAAATTTTAAACCGGGAATTCTCCTTCTTCACACTGCCACCTGCTGGGTGGGGAGAGGCCAATTTGCATAACACCAGCTTCTCCCTCTGCCTTCGGTGATAGGAAGCAAAAGACCACAAAAATCATTTTTTTGCACCAAATTTCGAGGTTAAAATCAACTATAGTTAACAAAGTGTCTTACCTGGGCTCAAGCAAAACTTATTCAGTGTTGAAGTTTAACTTTGTTGGTTTGAGATAAAAACAGAAACATATGTTCTATCTGAATCTGCTAAAAGTCAAATAGGTTCTTATGATCTCTACTCCAATTTTTAACAAGTGGATGTTAAAAGGATGATTAATTTGGTCTGTTTTCCTGAGTAATTGTTAAAGTAGTTTTAAAGGTTCTTAGTAACATAAAGCGTTAAGGTTTTACTTGATAATGAATTGAGATTAAATTCTTTGGCTGTCTAACAAAATCAAAACTAAAGCACAAGCCACAACTAGTGCTTGATATATTAATATAGGATGAGGTCTGTAGATGCTTGGGCTTTTGACTTGTGGCAAAACAACTGGGGATATTTACAACTGTTAAAAATCTGTTCTGCACTTAATTGGTTCATAAATTTACCATCTAAGAAAAACTCTGGTTGGTTATTGATTTTCTCACTTGGAAACTAGATTCACACTGATGGGAAAATGAGGGAAAAAAAACCCTGTATGCAAGAAATTGCGGATATGTAAGCAAAATATAAGAACTAAATGAACATTTTTGTTAAGGGTAAAAGAAAGTAATTTTGTCCTAAATGAGATTGGTTGTTTGGAATAAAATGGCTTTGGGACAAAGTGTAAGGAAAAGGAAAGTTGTAGAAGGTTCGTGAAAGAAAATGATTAAAAAGGAATTTAATTGAGAGGTTGAGATAAATAAAAATTTTAAAGGTATATTGGTATAGGGTTAAAATTCTGCTTTTCTCTCCTTCAAAAGACAAGTTTTTCCGGAACTTTGGTCTGTTCTTGATAAGACTAAGTAAATGAAGGGTTTCTCTTTTGTCAAAAAGGCCAAACTTTTAGGCCTTATCTTTATCAGGTCTTTGATTGCTTAGTTAAAACTTCTATGAGGTTAAAAACGTTAGGTTTTGCTGAAGAATCCCAAAGGCAAATGAGATCTTTTATTGCCACTTTGGTTAAATAAATAGAGTTTTCAGATTTATAACAATTTGTAATTCTATTTAGGATATGCTTTGTAACTTCCTAAGGTTTTAATAAATTTCCCAAGAATGTGTTTCTTTTTAAGGGATGCTGTAAAAGACACTTTTGGGACAAAGGCAGTATTTGACATCTTTTAGATTAATACTAATATGGATAAAAAATTCTAGAGCTAAAAACTGCACTAAAGCTAAACAAAAATTAAAAACATGGGAAATTATGGTTTTGTAACTCTTGTTAAAAACATTATTGTTCCTTTAATGTTTGCTTTTCTAGATTAAGAAACTTTCTCGTGAGATATCTGTGATATACAGAAAGATAATTAAGTATTTGCTTGTAATCTAGAGCATTTACCTATTCTCTCTACTTAAACCGCCTGAAATTCAGAAACTTACAGCGAGTATTCTTTCTTTCATGGCCATTACAATTGTTTGCACAAATTCAGTAAGAATCTGTTCATTTTATAGTAAGACATCATTGGAAATACTGGTTATTTCACCAAGGCTTTGACTGGAATAAACAATAATTAAAAATCAAACTGTAACTTAACAGCCTTTACAATTGAAGACAGCACTTATGTACTTTAAATGATTTTCAAAAACTATTGGGAGATTTTAATTGGATTCAGCCTCTTTTAACGCTGTCTACTAGAGATCTTATTCCTCTGTTTGAGATCTTACATAAAAACTTCTGTCTAAATTACAAAGGAGAGTTAACTCCTTTGGTCCTGGAATCCTTATCTAAAGTCAACGGGGCTTTACAAGGGGCCAAGCTTACAAGGATTAATTACAATAAGCCTTGGTCTTTAATAATTTTGCCAACTGAACATTCTCCCACTGCTTGCCTATGGCAAGAAGAAATATTAGAATGGCTCTATTTGTCAGCTACTCCTAAGAAGGTTTTGGCCGAATATCCATCCTTAGTAGCACAAATAATTATTAAGGGGAGAATAAGAAGCAAAGAAATTGTTCGCTTAAGAGCCAGCAGAAATTGTTCTTCCGTATCCTAAATTTCAGATGTGAAGAATTAATACAGGGATTTACTGATTTTCAGGATACTTTCATTGGGTATACAGGCAATCTTGGCTTTAATACACCTAAGGACCCTATGTTACAATTTGGCAAATTAAATTCTTTTTCCCCACAAAAATAAAAACTAAGCCTTTAGAGGATGCCCTTTTAGCATTTACGGATGGGTCCTCTAATGGCATGGCTTCTGTAATTATTCATAAAAACTCATCTAAACCTAAAATCATTTCTTTTCTAACTAGGAAAACTTCAGCCCAGCGAGCTGAACTTGTTGTTTTTATTAGATTATTTCAAAAAACTCCAAAGAGGTTTAATCTGTCCTCAGATTCTAAGTATGTGGTTGGGCTCTTTTCAGCAACTGAAACTGCGACAGTGCCTGCCTACAAGACAGGGATTTCAGGTTTAACTCATTCTAAACTGCCTGGCCCCCTCTCTGATTCATCATCTAGGCTCTAAAGCTCTGAGGCTACAATGTAAGGTCACTCGTGAACAGACACAGCAGACAGTAAAACAGTGCCCTTCTTGTGTTGTGCATCTACCTGTTCCTTATTTGGGAGTAAATCCTCGAGGACGAGTGCCCAATGCCATTTGGCAAAAGGACGTGACACACATTTTAGAGTTTGGTAATCTAAAGTATGTCCATGTGAATGTTGATACCTACAGCGGCTTCCTATATGCTACCTTACAAATTGGGGAAGCAGGAAAGCACGTCGTAGCGCACATGCTTTCTGCCATATCAGTGTTAGGAATCCCAAAACAAATAAAAACTGACAATAGACCTGGATATACTGGGACCGTGTTCGCTAAATTCTGTCAACAGTTACACATTAAACACATCACTGGAATCCCTTATAACCCACAAGGACAAGGTATAGTAGAACAGGCACATTTATTCTTAAAAAATACCCTTGAAAAGATAAAAAAGGGGGAATGGTACCCCATCAAGGGATCTCCCAGAAATCTTCTACATCATTCACTCTTCATTCTAAATTTTTTAACCTTGGACAAAGAAGGATGTTCAGCTGCTGAATGTCTCTGGCACAATGCGACACAAAAAACGTTTGCTACCGTGCTTTGGAGGGACCTCTTGGATAATAAGCGGTATGGTCCTGACCCCATCTTGATCTGGGGACGAGGAGCAGTGTGCATCTACTCACGACAAGCAGATGCAGCCCGATGGTTGCTGGAGAGACTAGTAAAGCAAATTGATCATAACACTCAGCCTTCCAGGGAGGAGAAATCTCCTTGAGAAAAATCTTTGTCTTTTCTTTTAGGGACCATGGTTTGGAGATGGTGGCACCTCCTCTGGATGACAGTTTTCCAATATCTGGTAAAACACACTTGGCGGTGTCCAGGACCCTTCTGTGGCCAGACGACTGCTACAAGAACAGACGGGGAATTCCTGCAATTGCCGCAGCGGAACTGAAAATGCCATACCAAATTGGGTACAAGGCCCTGATGGAGTGTTCCGACACCCTCTTCTAGCCACCATAGATAGTGGGTCAAAAACAGCTTATCAAGTGGTTGTAACTTCGGGGTCCGGTAGTCGTGGTATAAAATATTTCTGTGTGTCCAAACCACAGATTATTCCTGTTGCAGACGGCCATCCTGGGCTCTGCCCATGCACCACCTTTTATGATAGCATGCACAGCAGTTGCTATAGTTCTGTCCGGCAATGTATCAGTAAAAATGATAACAAAACATATTTCATGGCTATCCTAGGTCGGAACGCTCATGCGAAAGGGAGCGATGATAACATGGTGATGCAGTCCTCCTGCCTTGGCACTGTGGGAAAACCTGTTTGTTGGAATGTGTCCCCTTCCATTCATATCTCCGACAAAGGAGGCCCACAAGATCAATATAGGATGGCCAAAACCCAAGATAGAGTTCAGAAATTAAAGGAGGAATTAAATCCTAAGTTTAATTATCACCCTATAGCACTTCCTGGACCTCGAGATTTTTATCAAAACTAGATTTTCTGCCATGAGAGAAAAAGCTTCAGAAAGTTTCCTTTTGAAGGCTCTGTTGACTGAGAAAAAGCTCAATGCACTAAGAAAATGGTCACAACAAACAAACTGACTGATATGAATGTAAATTCTACCTTCTCCCAAGTGGTCTTTTTGGCTCTGCTGTACTACACAGCCTGGGACACAGGTCCTAGAGCACTGGAGGGCCCCCTGGATTTTTGGGTCCCAGAGGAATAGAAGGATTAAGCTGTGGCCTCAGGGACCTGGAGTCATAAGTGGGTCTGATTCAGCTTTCAAAGCAGCCAAACCCCAGAGCCCCAAATCACAGAAGGACATT
>NW_021862882.1:6492-8505 GCF_006229205.1 Suricata suricatta | reverse complement strand
AATCAGAATATAATTTCTCAGGGTAACATGACCCAGGTCAAAGTTCAATTTCTCTTTCTTCCCACCCGTGTCACTTCTCTTTGTATATGATCTTCCATCAGCACTGCCTCTACCCTGCTCTTTATTTATAACTGGGATCTCTGGCATTCTGCTTTGAAACTGCCCTTTGTCTTTTTTTCCTCTCCCTTTTGGTTTGCCTGTTTTATTCATTTGTTTGTACATTTGTGTGCTTTTGTTCCCTATTTGTGTGTCTGTCAGTTTTCCGTCCCAGGGCTACCTCAAGAAACAAGCCAAAGTGCACATGGTGGAGAGTCCCAAATATCACTACGAGTAGGGAAATAAAATAAGCAAAGGCACAACAAAAGAGACCAAGGGAATCCACTGAAAGAATACTTCCGGAATAGACAGGTCCTGGACAGTCAATGAGCCTCCTTTAATATGGCAATACTCACAGCTGCAGAGCACATATCAAGCTTATTAATCTGACAAGACACAGAAAACTAGCCAAAATGATGAAACGAAAGAACTCTTCTCTAAAGAAATTCCAGGAAGTAGTCACAGCCACCGAAAAAGGTCCAAACAGATCTAAGCCACATGACTGAGCAAGAATTTAGGACGAATCCCATAAACTTAACTGCTGGGCTTGAAAAAGGCATGGAAGACTTCAGAGAAGCTTTGCTACAGAGACTATGCACCTTAAAAATAGTTCTGATCAATAAAAAACTGCTATAAATGAGGTGCATAATAAAATGAAGGGAACCGCTACATGAACCGAAGAGGCAGGGAAAAGAATCAGTGGAAGGAAACAGACACTGAAATCCAGGAGGCACAGAGAACCCCCTCAGATGTAACTTGAATCTGTATTCTGCACAATATATCAGAATGAACCTAGCAAAATATAAGGTCAAAGAGAATTCTGAAAGCAGCCTCGGATAAAAGGGCAAAGGAAAACCTATCAAAGTAGTTGTAGACCTATCTACTGAAAGTTGTCAGGCCACAAAGGAATGGCAGAGAATCTTCAATGTGATAAACAGGAAAAATATGCAGCCAAAAATCCTTTATCCAGCAAGCCTGCCATTCAGAAAGGTAGGAGAGATAAAGGTTTTCCCAAATAAACAACAATTGAAAGAATTCAGTACCACTAAGCCAGCCCTACCAGAAATCCTAAGGGGAACTCTGAGGGAAATGGTGCTACGAACACAAAGTACCAGAGACACCACTACAAGTATGAATCCTACAGAGAACACAATGTCTCTAAACCCATATATTTCAATCATAACACTGACAATGGACTAAATGCTCCAACCAAACGACTTAAGGTAGCAGAATGGAAAAAAAATAAAATCTATCTATTTGCTGTCTACAAAAAGTTTATTCAAAACCTGAGGACACTTCAGATTGAACAGAAGGGGATGGAGAAATATCTATCTTGCGACTGGAAGTTAAATAAAAGCCAGAATAGCCATACTTATATTGGACAAACCGGACTTTAAAGGAAAGGCAGGAACAAGAGATGAAGAAGGGCATTATACAATAATTACAGGGTCTGTCCATCAGGAAGACCTAACAATTATAAACATCTACACACCAAATTCTGAAGCACCCAAATACATAAAACAATTAATCACCAACAGAAACAATCTTATTGATAAGAATGTGCTAATTGCAGACTAATTTAATACTCACTCCACATTCAGCAATGGATAGATCAACCAGACAGAAAATCACTAAAGAAACAATGGACGTGAACAACACTTTGGACCAGATGGATTTGACAGATATATTTAGAACTCTACATCCTGAGGCTATGGAAGTCACTTTCTTCTCAAGTGCGCCTGGTACATTCTCCAATATAGTGCACAAACTGGGTCATAAAGCAGCCTTCCATAAGTGGAAGCAAACGGAGATCATACCACGCACACTTCCAGATCACAATGCTATGAAACTTGAAATCAATCACAGGAAAAAGTCTGGGAAGCCTCCAAAAACATGGAGGTTAAAGAACACCCTACT
>NW_021862882.1:1186-6392 GCF_006229205.1 Suricata suricatta | reverse complement strand
TTTTCCCCCTTCCCCTTCAACATGGTCTTTGGTTAAGTTTCTCCTGTTCCATTTATGAGTGAAAACATATGGCATCTCTCCTTCTTCCCCTGATTTATTTCACTTAGCATGACTCCCTTGAGTTCCATCCATGTTGCACGAATGCCCAGATTTCATCCTTTCTCATTGCCATGTAGTATTCCTTTGTATATATAAATTACGTCTTCTTAGTCCATTCATCAGTTGATGGACACTTAGCCTCTTTCCATGATTGGAGTATTGTTGACAGTGCTGCTATGACCATTGGGGTACATGTCCCCTTATGCATCAGCACTCCGGTATCCCTTGGGTAAATCCCTAGCAGTGCTATTGCTGGGTCATAGGGGAGTTCTATTATTAATTTTTTTGAGGAAACGCCACACTGTTTTCCAGAGTGGCTGCATAAGTTTACATCCACACAACAGTGAGGAGGGTGCCCATCTCCACATCCTTGCCAGCATCTATAATCTCCTGATTTATTCATTTTAGCCACTCTGACTGGCATGACTTGGTATCTCAGTGTGGTTTTGATTTGTATTTCCCTGATGATGAGTGATGTTGGGTATTGTTTCATGTGTCTGTTGCCCATCTGGATGTCCTCTTTGGAGGAAGTGTCTATTCATGTGTTCTTCCCAGTTCTTCACTGGATTATTTGGTTTTCAGGTGTGGAATTTGGGTGAGTTCCTAGTAGATTTTGGATACTAGCCCTTACTCTGTTATGTCATTTGCAACTATCTTTTCCCATTCTGTGGGGTGCCTATTAGTTTTCTTGATGTTTCCTTTGCAGTGCAGAAGCTTTTCATCTTGATGAGGTTCCAATAGTTCATTTTTGCTCTTGATTCCCTTGCCTTTGGGGATGTGTCAGGTAAGAAATTGCTGTGGTTGAGGTCAAGGAGGTTGTTTCCTGGTTTCTCCTCCTGAGTTTTGATGGTTTCCCGCCTCACATTTAGGTGCTTCATCCATTTGAAGTTTATTTTTGTGCGTGGTGTAAGAAAGTGGTCTAGTGTCATTCCTCTGCGTGTTCTGTCCAGTTCTCCCAGCACCATCTGTTAAAGAGGCCGTCTTTATTTCATTGCATACCCTTCACTGCTTTGTCAAAGATTAATTGGCCATACACTTGTGGATCCAGTTCTGGGCTCTCTATCCTATTCCATTGGTCTATGTGTCTGTTTTTGTGCCAATACCATAGTGTCTTGATAATGACAGCTTTGTGGTAGAGGCTAAAGTGTAGGATTGTGATGCCTCCTGTTTTGGTTTATTCTTCAATATTATTTTGGCTCTTTGGGGTCTTTTGTGGTTCCATACAAATTTTAGGATCTTTGTTCTAGCTTTGAGAAGAAAGTTGGTTCAATTTTGATGGGGATTGCATTGAATGTGTAGATTGCTTTCGGTAATAATGACATGTTAACAATGTTTATTCTTCCAATCCATGAGCATGGAGTGTTTTCCATTTCTTTGTGTCTTCTTTAATTTCCTTTGTAAGTTTTCTATAGTTTTCATCATACAGATCGTTTATATCTTTGGTTCGGTTTATTCCTAGGTATTTTATGTTTGTGTGTGTGTGTGTGTGTGTGTGTGTGTGTGTGTGTGTGTGTGTGTTGCAATTGTGAATGGGATCTGCCTCTTCATGTCTCTATCAGTTGCTTCATTGTTGGTGTATAGAAATGCAACCGATTTCTATAGGTTGATTGTGTCTCCTGCGACTTTGCTGAATTAATGGATTAGTTCTAATAGGCTTCTTGTGGAGTCTATCAGGTGTGCCATGTAGAGTATCATGTCATCTGTAAAAAGTGAAAGATTGACTTTATCTTTGCAAATTTTGTTGCCCCTTATTTCTTATTGTTGTCTCATTACAAATGCTAGGACTTCCAGCACTATGTTAAACAACCGTGGTGAGAGTGGACATCCCTGTCATGTTCCTGATCTCAGGGGGAAAGCTCTCAGTTTTTCCCCGTTGAGGATGATATTAGCTGTGGGCTTTTCTTAACTGGCTTTGATGATGTTTAAGTAAGTTCCTTCTATGCCCACTTTCCTGATGGTTTTTATTATGAAAGGATGCTATATCTTGTCAAATTCTTTATCTGCATTTATCAATAGGATTGTATGGTTTTAATCTTTTGTTTTGTTTATGTGATGTATCATATTAATTGATTTGCCAATATTGAATGAGTCCTGTAACCCTGGAATGAATCCCCCTTGACCATGCTTGATTATAATGGATAAATCTTTTTATATGCTGTTGAATTCAATTTGCTAGTATCTTGTTGAGTATTTTTGCATCTGTATTCATCACGGATATTGGCCTGTACTTCTCTTTTTTTGGTAGGTGTCAATCCGGTTTGGGAATCAAGTGATGCTTGCTTCGTAGAATGAGTCCAGAAGTTTTTCTTCTATTTCTATTTTTTCAAATAGCTTGAGAACATTGGATATTAGGTCTGATTTGAATGTCTGGTCAAATTCCCCATGGAAGCCACCTGGCCCAGGGCTCGTATTTTTGGGGAGATTTTTCATAACTGATTCCATTTCATTACTGGTTATGCGTCCGTTCAGATTTCCTATCCCTTCCCATTTGAATTTTGTTAATGCATGTGTGTTTTGGAATTTGTCCATTTCTTCTAGGTTGTCCAGCTTGTTGGCATATAATTTTTTATAGTATTCCCTGATAATTGCTTGTATTTCTGAGGGACTGGTTGTAAGAGATCCATTTTCATTCATGATTTTGTCTATTTGGGTGTTCTCTCTTTTCTTTTTGAGACATGTGGCTAGGCGTTTATCAATTTTATTTATTTTTTCAAAAAATCATCTCTTGGTTTCATTGATCTGCTCAATTGGTTTTTCTGGATTTCATACTGTTTATTTCTGCACTGATCTTCATTATTTCTCTTTTTCTACTGAGTTTGGGGTGCTCTTACACCCCCACTCTTCTAGTTTCTTTAGGTGCACTGTTAGATTTTTGTATTTGTTTTTTTCTGGTTTGTTGAAATAGGCCTGGATTGCAATAAACTTGCCTCTTAGGGCTGCCTTTGCTGCATCCCAAGGAGTTTGGATTGTTGTGTTGTCATTTTCATTTTTTTCATATATTTTTTAATTTCTTCTGTAATTGCCTGATTGGCCCATTCGTTCTTCAGTAGGGTGTTCTTTAACCTCCATATTTTTGGAGGTTTTCCAGACTTTTTCCTGTGATTGATTTCAAGTTTCATAGCATTGTGATCTGAAAGTGGGCAATTTGTTTATATTTATGGAGGGCTGCTTTATGACCCAGCATAGGCACTACACTGAAGAATGTACCAGGCGCACTTGAGGAGAAAGTTACTTCCATAGCCTCAGGATGTAGAGTTTTAATATATCTGTCAAATCCATCTGGTCCAACGTGTTGTTCAGGTCCATTGTTTCTTTAGTGATTTTCTGTCTGGTTGATCTATCCATTGCTGAATGTTGAGTGAGTATTAAAATTCTCTGCAATTAGCACATTCTTATCAATAAGATTATTTCTGTTTGTGATTAATTGTTTTATGTATTTGGGTGCTTCTGAATTTGGTGTGTAGATGTTTATACTTGTTAGCTCTTCCTGACGGATAGACCCTGTAATTATTGTATAATGCCCTTCTTCATCTCTTGTTCCTGCCTTTCCTTTAAAGTCCAGTATGGATACTCTGGCTTTTATTTAACTTTCAGTCGCAAGACAGATATTTCTCCATCCCCTTATGTTCAATCTCAAGGTGTCCTTAGGACTTAAATGAATTTCTTGTAGACAGCAAATAGACGGATTTTATTTTTTCATCCTTTCTGCTTCCCTAAGTCATTTGGTTGGAGCATTTAGTCTATTTACATTCAGTGTTATGAAATATATGGGTTTAGTCATTGTGTTCTCTGTAGGATTCATACTTGTAGTGGTGTCTCTGGTACCTTGTGTTCCTAACAACATTTCCCTCAGAGTTCCCCTTAGGATTTCTGGTAGCCCAGCAGTTACTTTTACGACAATCATCCTAAATTCTTGTTCAGTCATGTGGCTTAGATCCTTTTTGACCTATTCGGTAGCTGTGACTACTTCCTGGAATTTCTTTAGAGGAGAGTTCTTTCGTTTCATCATTTTGGCTAGTTTTCTGTCTCTTGTCAGATTAATAAGCTCGATATGTGCTCTGCACCTGTGAGTATTGCCATATTAAAGGAGGCTCATTGACTGTCCAGGACCTGTCTATTCAGGAAGTGTTCTTTCAATGGTTTCCCTTGGTCTCTCTTGTTGTGCCTTTGGTTATTTTATTTCCCTACTCGTAGTGATATTTGGGACTCTCCACCATGTGTATGTTGGCTTGTTTCTTGAGGTAGCCCTGGGAAGGAAAACTGACAGACAAACAAGTAGGCAACAAAAGCACACAAATGTACAATCAAATGAATAAAACAGGCAAACCAAAAGGGAGAGGAAAAAAAGACAAAGGGCAGTTTCAAAGCAGAATGCCAGAGATCCCAGTTATAAATAAAGAGCAGGGTAGAGGCAGTGCTGCTGGAAGAGCATACACTAAGTGAAGTGACAGGGATGGGGAGAAAGAGAAATTGAACTTTGACCTGGATCATTTTACCCTGAGAAATTATATAGTCTGATCATTTCAGAGAGAAAGGAAGGTAATGACGGAGGTGTAGAATATATTTCAAGAGAGTGAATTAGGGGTGCCTCAGTGGCTCAGTCGGTTAAGTGTTGGACTTCGGCTCAGGTCATGATCTCACGTTAGTGGGTTCAAGCCCCGTGTCGGGCTCTGTGCTGACAGCTCAGAGCTTGGAGACTGCTTCCGATTCTGTGTCTCCCTCTCCCTTCGTCTCTCTCTGCTGATGCCCTGTCTCTCTCTGTATCAAAAATAAATAAAACATTAAAAAAGTAAAAAGAAAAAGAGAGAGAATGAATGAGATATGACTGTTTAAGCAAACCTATAACCAGAATCCCCACTCCAGGGGAGGGGCAAAATAAGAATGAGATAAGGGAGATATATCTGAATTGCAAGAATTGATCTAGAGTTAATCACAGCAATGCATCAGTGCTGGTTTTGGGGGGAGGCGCTGGGCTGTTTCCACAGCCTCCACCCAGCTCTGGTAACAAAGCAGCTAGGCAAGGCAGATGGACGTGGTTTAGTGTTGGGGGATCTCGCCTGCACTGTGGGCCTCTGGGGCTGCTCCCTGAGGCCCCACCTTGGTGGTT
>NW_021862882.1:0-1086 GCF_006229205.1 Suricata suricatta | reverse complement strand
CATGGCTGTCAAGGCCTTAAAACAGTTAAACAGCTGTTGCTAGACTTTAATGGAATATTTGCTGTTTGCAGCATTTGCTATATTATTTAATACCTAGTGGAAACAGGAATTTTATATATAAATTTTATCCAATAATGCACACATATCATTATTGCTGTTCACATATAATACACATGCATGCAAATACACATGTAATAATTATATTGCATATAAGTTCCTGAATGTTACATCTACATGTACACATCTAATACATGGATACACTCACATATACAAAAAATACACATATGCCCTTATAAATATATATACCTGCACATATAATAAAAAACAAGTAGATAATTATAATTTTAAGAATTAGTATAAAGTTTTTAACTGGGAATTTTTCTGTGGAGAGCTGCCAGAAGAGCTGCCAGGGGAAGAGATGTGTGCCTTGACCTAAGATCAGCCACCTGCAGGGCAGGACAGTGTTATCACTCCCAGCTCAAGGCTGGAGACAGCTTGGCTGGACGTTCTTATTGGCTCCTCAGACGCTGTGCTAAAACTGCAGCTTCTGTTTTTCCTTTACCCTAGCCTTTTCACGTGACTCTCTTTTTTAGCAACCGACCTGTGCTTTTTGCTCTTTATAAGATGAATGTGTTTTCTCAATAAACTGGGGCTTGATCAGAAACTTTGTCTTGCCTCCATTCTCTGTGCTCCCTGCCCCCCAATTCTCACTCCCTCCCTCAGGACCTGCGTTGACTGACCTGCGGGCTGGGTCAAGTGGTGCCCAACGTGAGTGCTTCCTGAGTAAGGGGGATCCAGTTAAGAAACTGATCAAAGAGAAAAAGAAGAGAAAGGGGTCACAGTCGAATTTAAAAGGAGACGGCCATGAAGAATTAGCTGTGTGGTCCAGTGCTCAAGATTTATAAGGAGACGGCCACGCTGTGGTCCAGTGCTCAAGATAGGGAGACGACAGTGCAGAATTAGCTGCCTGGTCCAGTGCTCAAGATTTAGGGAGATGACCACGCAGAATTACCTGCGTGGTCCAGTGCTCAAGATTTATAAGGAGACGGCCACACTGTAGTCCAGTGCTCAAGATAGGGAGATGGC
>NW_021862881.1:0-909 GCF_006229205.1 Suricata suricatta | reverse complement strand
AAAAACTTTTTAGGGGCACCTGGGTGGCTCAGTTGGTTAAGCATCCAACTTCGGCTCAGGTCATGATCTCACGGTTCATGAGCTCAAGCCCCAGTCAGGCTCTGTGCTGACTGCTCAGAGCCTGGGGTTTGCCTTGGATTCCATGTCTCCCCCACACTCTGCTCCTCCCCACAAGCTCGCTCGCTCGCTCTCTCTCTCTCTCTCTCTCTCCCCTTCCTCCCTCTCTCAAAAGTAAACCTTAAAAAAATTAAAAAAATTTTTTTTAATTTTTTTAAATTACTGGAAATGATACTTTTCTGTTTCACTGTGACTCACTGATGTTTCCTCCATAACAGTATCATTAAGAAATCCTAGATCTAATGGAAACTAACACAATCAACAAAACACACATTTCCTAGTAAAGGCCAATACAGTCAGCAAATAAGATTCTGGACAATTATTACAACTACATTTCCTATGGAAAAAAAAGGATAGCCTATTTTCTATTAATTTTTTTTTACATTTATTTATTTTTGAGAAACAGCATGAACAGGGGAGGTGCAGAGAGAGAAAGAGACACAGAATCTGAAACAGGCTGCAGGCTCTGAGCTAGCTGTGAGCACGGAGCCCAACGCAGGGCTCGAACCCACAAACCATGAGATCATAACCTGAGCTGCAGTCAGACGCTCAACCAACTAAGCCACCCAGGTGCCCCTCTATTAATTTTTTTCAAGAATCTAGGGGCACTTGGGTAGCACAGTCAGTTGAGCGTCCAACTCTTGGTTTCAGCTTGGGTCCTAAGCTCATGGTTTTATGTGCTGGCAGTGCGCAGCCTGCTTGAGATTGTCTCCCTCTCCCTGCGACCCCCTGTCCCCGCCTTGCTCATACTGTCTCTCTCTCAAAATAAGCTTTAAAAAAAAAAAAAAAGAG
>NW_021862880.1:0-909 GCF_006229205.1 Suricata suricatta | reverse complement strand
TTGCATTTTCTAAACCAAAATTTGTGTTGACTCAAATGATCTAATTTGGATTTTTTCTCCCTTCCATTGAGAAAAATTAGAAATGTCATTTTAGCTTTGTTCAGGTTAAAATTTCAAATTTATTATTAAAAGAAACCATATTTTAAAACTTATTTTAATTTGTTTTTATTCTTTTTTTTATTTTTTATTTATTTTTGGGAGACAGAGAGAGTGCAAAGAGGAGAGGGTCACAGAGAGAGGGAGATACAGAATCCGAAGCAGGCTCCAGGCTCTGAGCTAGCTGTCAGCACAGAGAGCCTGACGCAGGGCTCGAACTCATGAACTGTGGGATCAGGACCTGAGCCGAAGCTGGACACTTGCTTAACCGACTGAACCACCCAGGCACTCCATTAACTTGTTTTTATTCTTGATCTAAGTGATTTACACTGTTTTACACTAAATGGATACCTGCCCTAAATTTTTCTTTGGGCAGACACTCAAATCTAATTTCAGACGGATGCTCTTTGAACTTCTGAGAAAATATCAAAATCACAAAAAGTTAAAATTAGACATAAATAAGTACTGAAGTGTCTACTTCACCACTGAGAGCCTGCTATGTATCAGACAAGAATATAAGTACAAAATTAATATAGTAAAAATGATTGTATTCTTATCAAGAAGGAAATGATAAGCAATAATTTCAGGTAGATTTATTTGAATAATATATTGGGATGTATCTGTAATTGTCAAAAAGCTATAGAATCTGGAATTCAGATGACCTGACATCAACACATGAAGCTAGATGCAGGTTTTCTATTTCCTGTTGGTATATCTACCCTATCTAATAAAATATATTTATTGAGCATTAAGAATCATGGTTGCTGGGAACCTGGGTGACCTAGTCATTTAAGCAGCCAATTCTGGATTTCA
>NW_021862879.1:0-909 GCF_006229205.1 Suricata suricatta | reverse complement strand
ACTTGGTTTCTAAGGTGGTATGGTACCGTTTCCTAGCTCTAAGTACTGCTGAGAAATTTGATACCACTCTGATTCCCTTTCTTTCATAAGGAACTTGTTCTACCTCCCCCACCTTTGCAAGCTTTAAAGGATTCTTTATTTTTAGTATTTTGCAGTTTCATGATGTGAACTTTTCCTCACTGGATTTCAGATTTTTTTTTTCTAGATACTTCATGAGTGTTTAATATACATACATAACTGTGTTTAATTTCCTTCCCTCCATTTTGTTTTTTCTTACTCTTAAGACTTCTGTGATCCTCTTTTCACTCCTGTTTTCTGTCTTTTCATCCTATAAGATTTATCTTCCTCTCCTTCCACCACTGTACTTTATTTTTCAATTTTTAACTTTAAAGGACTTCTTATTCTGAGAATTCTGTCTTTCATAGCATCCTGTTGTTTCATCAGTAACAAATATGTCATCTTTGAAGATACTCATTTTTCTTTTTTTTTTGTTTTCTTCTCCTTCTATTATCTGTTTCTTTGCCTTTTCTTATGATTTCTTTCACTTAGAGGTTTTTTTCTTAATGCACAGGGATCCTTGGATCTTCCCCCATTAAAAGGGAGGCATTACAAAACTATTTTGAAGGGAGCAGTTGAGAGAGAGAGAGAATGCAAAGGTGCTGGTTTATTTACTGGTAAGTCTCACCATAGGGATATCAGACTGCAGTCTGCCTTTTGCGTGGGAAGTTTTACCCACATACCAGGAGGTCGAGGGTTTTTTTCTGAGGCCTGTTCAGCTTGTCCGAAGAAGAACCTTCCATTCTCAGGCCTGGGTGCCAGAAATATGCCTGGCTACCAGTGTCCTGAATTGGGATGGAGAGGGAGGGGGCTTTGGTTCCAGAGTTCATTTTTCATCCAGTGCTCACCCCC
>NW_021862878.1:0-909 GCF_006229205.1 Suricata suricatta | reverse complement strand
GCCTTTCTTCCAGTAACTGAGACGGGATTAAGTCACTTACTCCCACTGCGCCCCCCTCTCCCATACAGATTCTCCATAGCTCAGGTCAGCACTTTGGTGATCACGTGGATTTCTGGGTCTCCTTCTGTATTTTAACACCAAGTTTAACGATACGCTGTGAGTTAACTTCCCTTACCTTGTTCCTTAGATTAGTGTGTGTGACCTCCCTCAGTGACATTACGTGAGCGTGTAGACTGCATGTGTGTGTGTGTGTGTGTTTTAATAAATACTCCCTCGACCTTTAGAGAGCTGAGCAGGATTCTGAAAACAGTCCTTAACTCTTTATTTACTTAAACTTATTTATTTACTTTGAACGAGAGCATGAGCAGGTAGGGGCAGAAAGAGGACGGAGAAAGAGAATCCCAAGCACTTTCCGCACTGTCAGTACAGAGCACTGCGCAGGACTTGAACTCACTAACTGTGAGATTGTGACCTTGGCTGAAATCAAGAGCCAGACACTCAACCGACTGAGCCACCCAGGTGCCCCTGAACAGTCCTTCATTCTTAGTCTGTTTCTGGCAATCTGTTAATTTATTGGGAGAGTCCTTTTTCATTTGCTTTCCATTCAGCACAGTAAATGTAGTTAAAGAGCACAAATGTATGCTTGATGACATCCTTTTTTGTGTTTTGTATGTTTTCTTTTACCATGTTCCAGTTTCTGCGTGTAGAATTAAATAAGAAACTGTGTAAAGCTGTAACATTTCACATGGAAGTGCTGTCCAGCCTTCACCAGTGTCAGAAATCTGACCTTTGCTACATATAAATGTCAATACAATAAAGTGTCACCTAAAAATAAATAAATAAATAAAGTCCCTAAATATCTTGGAATGAAAAATATCTCTAATGTTTCTAAGATTGTTTTAATTACTT
>NW_021862877.1:0-909 GCF_006229205.1 Suricata suricatta | reverse complement strand
ACATGCGTGTCGCTAGGCTAATAACCCTTGCAATCTATACATTTTTCTTCCTCTTAAATATATTATGAATCTAATATATATTTTTTAAATGTACTATATATAAAATGTTTTTTTAATATATCACAAGTCTAATAATGTGTTTTCTGCCTCTTATACCACAAATCAGTATTTCTGGCATTTGCTTTTTTACTCTTTTCACTATCATTTTATCTTTACACAGTCTAAACCATGCACATTAGTACTAGGTCATGTGTCCAGCCCTGGATTGTTCGCTAATTGCCTCCCAGGTTGGGAAGTTCTAGGGAGACAAGGATCAAGTCCTGGACATAAAGCCTATTCCTCACAGAGCCCTAAGACAGAATTAATCTTAAGAGTTCATATTTGGGGCATGTGACCTGCACAGCTCAGTCAGGTAAGCATCCAACTCATGGTTTCAGCTCAGGTCTTAATCTTGCAGTTGGTGACTTCAAGACTCACGTCAGTATTTGCGCTAACAGAGCCTGCTTGGGAAAAGGCGAAAGATTTATGCGATCTGAAGAGAAACCAGAATATTGAGAGAGCCTACTTGGGAATCTCTTTCTCTCTGTCTCTCTGCCCCTTTCCCACTCACTGTATGTCTCTCTCTCTCTCTAAATAAATAAATAAATAAATAAACTTAAAAAAATTGTAAATAGTTGGGGCACCCGGGTGGCTCAGTTGGTTAGACATCTGGCTCTTGATTTTGGCTCCAGTCATGTTCTCACCATTTATGAGTTCGAGCTCCGTGTGGGGCTCTGAGTTGACAGCATGGTGCCTAATTGGGATTCTCTCTGTCTCTCTCTTTCTCACCCTCTGCCCCTCTCCCATGTGTGCTCTCTCTGCAAAATAAGAATCGAAATATATATATATATATATATATATATGCACACA
>NW_021862876.1:0-909 GCF_006229205.1 Suricata suricatta | reverse complement strand
CGCAGCGACCACCCCATAATCGACGTCAACGGCATCATCGTGTTCGGCACCCGGATCCTGGACGAGGAGGTGTTCGAGGTGAGGCACAGGGAGGGCCGGCGCCCGCAGGCCGTGCATCGCTCCTGGATGCCGCCACGGCCGCCTGTCTCCTCCTCGGGGATGGCTGGCGTCCCCACGCGGCCATGGTTTCCGTCGGGCTGAAGCCTCCGCCGCTGCCCAAGGGGCGTGTGCGGCCACCCGCGTCCAGGGGGCCCGGGGACAAGCTTGGGAAGGACACGGGCTTGGTGAGCGGGGCCCAAGGCTCGCAGACACGCGCACGCCCCTGCTCCTGGCGTCTGTGGCCGTCCTGGGAGGGGGCGGCTGCGGCCGGGTGACTGGGGGCCAGAGCCGGGCCGGCGTGTGGGCGCTGCGGGAGGGCACCTGCCGCCTCCCTCGGAGCCTCCCTCGGCAGTGCCGCCTGCACTGCGCTGAGCAGAGTGGCCCATGGCGTCCCACATCTCTCTCCTCCCGAGACTGGGGTCCAGAGCACTCTGTGTGGTGCCAGAGCCGGTGACCTGGCTTCTGGACACCCCAGGGCAAGGCTGGCATCACGTGGGGGCCTCTGAAAGCACACATGCTCAGGCCTCGCCTTCGAGGTGCGGGGGCCCTGGGACCTGCGTTCCAGAAGGCCCTCCAGGAGACCGCGGCCCCTTTGGCCCGGGCGAGCTGATAGCGAGGACCCCTCTGCTGGACTCCTTTCTCCCCTGTGGAGGGGGATTCGGCCGCCGCCAGGGCTCCGGGGCGGGGGTGTTGGGAACTCGCCGTGCTGCACGGTCCCCGAGTGCGTCCGTGGGGCCCCAGAGCAGGAGGACGAGGCAGCAGCTCCTCCAGCCTCCCGAGTGGCCGCGTGGGCTCCCTGCCGCCTTCTTG
>NW_021862875.1:0-909 GCF_006229205.1 Suricata suricatta | reverse complement strand
AAAAAAAAAGATTGCTCTGGAATTCCAGTGATCTGAATGGGGAAAGTGATGCTTTTTGAAGCTGCACAAATTTCCAGAGAAGATGAAGAAAACATCAGTTGGCCATATCAATGAATTATGTTCAAGAAGTTCATGGAGATTATGGGAGGGGCAGACACCCAGTATCTCCCAAACTCACATACACTGGCTTTTATCCCCTTTTATGTATCTCTTCTTGATAATAACCCCCCTACACACCTCTCTGACAATCAGTCAAACTGAAGAAACCTACTGCAGTACAGTCAAGAACAGGTCATTCTGTATTAATATAAGGTAACTTCTAGGAATCACATTTTGTAGAGTTCTGCTTTGTCTAACTTTTTCAGGGTAGGGGAGAAGAATGCCCTTTTATCTCCTAAGATTCACTATGTGGAGCTAAGTCCAATGTGATACTTTCAATATTTGATATTTGAATCTAACAATATGAGTTTTCTTTGCCCATTAAAGCTTACAAGGTGCTTTCTTTTATATAATGTTGTTTTTCAAACAGAGATCATCAGAGATGTGACGGGGTATACAAGATCAAAGAATAAAGAGCATCCATTTATGGTTCCTGCTGGTGAGACATTTAGAATGTTACTTTGTATTAAAACAAACACATCTATTATTAACTATAATTCATAATTCACATGAACTTCTCAGATAAAACATGAAACTTCAAAGGAATGTCATGACTAAAATTTGCAGCTATGAGCTTTGCCTGTAGCCTGCAAAGAGCAGTAAGGGTGCTTGGTGGAAATATGAATAGCATAGGTATGTATTTTTCTTATTTCCCAACATGTATATTATATAGCATGTTTATCTCTTTACAAAATAGAAAATGAAAGCTTGGGAGGTTGAACACTTCTTTAAGTCACTTTGGCGCTTCCT
>NW_021862874.1:0-909 GCF_006229205.1 Suricata suricatta | reverse complement strand
GCTCTGAGCTAGGAAAGCCCACTGTTTAGAGTGCATACAAAGGTCTGTGGACACAACAGTAGTGGAAGAGACGTAGGGGCTCTGGATTTGAACCTTGGATTTGAACCCTGGCTTAAGACCCTGAATGCTGAGTGGCCTCGGGCAAATCACTTCATGTCTCTCAAGGCCAATTTCTATGGGACTAATAGTCCGTGTCACTCCCTGTTGCGGTGGGGACCCGCAGAGGTCACGCCCAGGGAGCAGCCAGCACCTGTGTGCAGAGGCCGGGTGGCTGCACTTCTCTGCTGTCCCCGGACGCACGCAGGAGGCAGAGGTCAGGGCTTCCTGGGCGACACACGGCTGAGAGTTAGACTCCCCCCGCCTGCCAGGCTTCCTTGTCCGGTCTTACCCACCTCACCGGGCACCTCGGTGTTGGAGGTGATGGGTGCGAACGCCCTTGGTGAGAGGTCTAGCGGCACAAGGGAGGGTGTTAGCGTCCACATCGATGGGCATTCGGGGAACACGGAGACTCCGAAAGGCAAGAGGCTTGCGGAGCCCCCCACCCCGAACGGGGAGCCCTAGACCCCGGGCTGGCGGCTCGGGCACCATGCTGCTGCACAGAGAAGCGGGCGATAGCAGGCTACGGGAGCGCAGGGGAGAGTGGATGGGAGGATTCACGACCCCCCCCCTTCCCCCGGCTCGCGTGTCCCCGCTCCCTCGAGGCGGCCCTACTGAAGACAGCGTGTCTCCCATTACAAAGAGCTTTTCAGAAACAGTCTAAGCTGTTTTTGAGGAAAGAATATTTCCTCCGTTACTTCAGTTCCTGTGCCATCTTTGGAACCCGTGGGCCCCGACAAAAAGCCATATTTGCCTCTAATGGCGACCCTCCCTCCTTGTCCCCCCCCCTTGCTCCCGTCCCCCCCCCAAGGT
>NW_021862873.1:0-909 GCF_006229205.1 Suricata suricatta | reverse complement strand
AAGCCTCAGAATCTTGAGGTCAGAATCCTCTGTGAACAGATCTATGCAGTCTTCTGTGTAGTGTATTACATCTTTCCTAGAATGTCATTCCAAAATTAGAATCAAATTGTGGAAAGGGTTACTAGAGTTTGTAGCTTGATCCAAGTTCAAATCCAAGTGCACTGCTTACAAGCCAATTATCAGAAAGTTTCTCTTTTCCCATCTATGAAAGGGAGACAAAAGGACCACTTGATCTAATTATTATTTCTTTAGGAGATATGAATGAGTGCCTACTGTTTGCCAGGCACAGATAAAAGTGCTGTTGTCGTGGTAGAGACTGCAGCAGACTCATGGAGCTTATATCCTCGGCAGTAGCGGAGGATAGGTATAGATCAGAAATAACAAGAATTCGTATCAGCTAATAATACATGCCTCAAGGAATAATACAGCAGCAAACTATGACAGAATAAAGGTGGTTTTTCTTTTAGAAAGGGTGACAGAGAAGGGTTCCCCAAATGAGATATGTGAGTGCAGAACTGAATGAAAGCTGGCAATGAGCCATGGGGATGTTAGAGGGAGAGCATTCCCAGGCAGAGGGGAACACATGTGCAAAGGCCCTGTGGTAGGAGGGAGCAGCATACTTGTCTGAAGAACAGAGGGGTGCCAAGTGCTTAGAGCAGAGGGAGTGATGGAGAACACGCTCATGATGTCAGAGAGGTGGAGGGGAACCAGATCAAGGATGGCAGGATCAGCAACCAACGCCAGCAGCCATCCCCAGGCTGAGGCTTGTTTATGAATAGCCCTCTAGGTAAGAATTGTTTCAGTTTTGAAAAAGTTGGTTGTAACTAAAAAAGACTACATGACAGAAACCTTTTATGTCTTGGAAAGCCTAAAATATTTACCGTCCTTTTTTTTTTCCTTTTTAAAAAA
>NW_021862872.1:0-909 GCF_006229205.1 Suricata suricatta | reverse complement strand
TCTGTAGGGAAGATAGTAGATGAGGTACTTGAAGCTGATTCAGACTGGTAAATGCAAGCCCTATTGCTTCAATCCTATTACCCAGATTATATGGTATTAGTACTTTCGGTGGTGGGGAAAGATGAATTACAAGCTTTAATAGAAGAATACTCATGTATACCCCCAGGTTTCTGAAAAGAGACCATGCCATTTCCAGAAAATAATTCTTCATTTTGGGGGGGGAAAGCCTGCTGGCAAAGTATTGCACTCTGAGAGAGAAGTTCTGACCATGAGAAAACAACTGACTATTCTGCCAGAATCGTCAAGTCACAGATTTTGTAAGATCTGAAATAATGCATTGTAAGATTGTAGTTGTATATCTGGAACCAAAGCAATGAAAGAATAAGTAGGCTAAACTCCTACATAATTGTCTGGTCTTGGAATGGTGCTTTTCCATAGTTTCACCTATGGACACATGAAAGATTCTCTATGACTAGCCAATATATCAGAAATACCAAAGCATGGTCCCACAGATGGAAGGCTTGGTGTGTGGGAACAAGTCAAATAAAAATAGTGGCTTTCCTACAGCCATACTGAGGAATGACCTTGAAAGACTCTGGTGATGATAAATCCTCCCTATGGGTAGAAATTCTGGTATGTCAACTAACTATAATAATGTGTGAACAGAGAGAATATTATGTGAAGAGAGAAAGAGATTGATGTTAAAATATACACTAACTTGTAGGGTATAGTAAATTCCTCAGCTAGCTAATCAAAAGACAAAAAAAAAAAAGAAAAAAAGAGAAAGATTGAAAGATCAGCATTAAGGAGATCATGTGGATGAACATTTGGGAGGGAACATAATTCATGAAAGTTTCATGTAGAATGTTAACTCTTACCAGAGGGGATCAGCCACAAAAGAAATGCCAG
>NW_021862871.1:0-1809 GCF_006229205.1 Suricata suricatta | reverse complement strand
TTCTTGTCCAGTTGTGAATTAGTTCAAAATTTATGCAATTACATGCATAGATCTTAAGTATTCAAATAGGGTGTTTTTGATTTTAAAAAGGTTTATTTATTTTTGAGAGAGACAGAGAGAACGCACGCGAGCAAGGGAGGGGCAGCGAGAGAGGGAGATGGAAGATCTGAAACACAGAGAACCCAACGTGGGGTTTGAACTCACGAACCACTGACTGAACCGCCTAGGGGCCCCTCAAATAATTCTGACAAATGAATATCTTACTTGGCCAATAGCCTTTACCTCATATAGAACATGTTCATCAGTCCTGAAAACACTTCGTGCACCATTTAAATCAATTCCCATTCCCTATGGACAGCCATTGTTCTGAAGCCAGCAACACAGGTCATTTTCACATTTATTTGAACCCCATATAAGTAAAATCAGAGTACATACTCTTGTGTCTTACTTCTTCATTCATCATGTTTTTGAGGTTCATCCATGTTGCTATCTATGTAGCTGCTCTTTTTTATTATTTTTGATTATTTTTAGCCATTTTTTTAAATGTTTTTTTAAGTTTATTTTTGAGAGATAGAGAGAGACAGTGTGAGCAGGGGAGGGTCAGAGAGAGAGGGAGACACAGAATCCGAAGCAGGCTCCAGGCTCTGACCTAGCTGTCAGCACAGAGCCTGATGTGGGGCTTGAACCCACAAACTGTGAGATCATGACCTGAGCCGAAGCTGGACGCTTAACCGACTGAGCCACCCAGGCGCCCCTATTTTATAGCCATTTCTGAGTAGCATTCCATTCTACGAATATACATCAATTTGGTTATCCATTCTACTCTTGAAGGATATTTAGGTTGTTTACATTTTTTGGCAACTATAAAACAAGCCATTATTAAAGTTGTGTGGGTGTGATTCTGTAGAAATTGCTTTTATTACTTGAGTAAATTTAGGAAAGGGAATATCTGGTTTAAGGATGACTTATTCTATGTTGTGTTTAGTTAAAAAATTAGTTAATAAAAAAAATGAGCCTGGGTGGCTCAGTTGCTTAAGCACTCGACTTTGGCATAGTTTGTAATCTCTTGGCTCATGAGTTCGAGCTCCGCATTGGACAGCTCAGAGCCTGAAGCCTGCTTAGATTCTGTGTCTCCCTTTCTCTCTAACCCTCCCCTGCTTGTCCTTTCTCTCTCTTTTTCAAAAGTCAATAAACATTTAATTTTTTTAAAAATAATTAATTAAAAATACTTTATTGTTGGGGTGCCAGGGGGTTTAGTCAGTTAAGCATCTGACTTAGGTTCAGGTGATGATCTCATGATTCGTGAGCTTGAGCCCCACATCAGGCTATGTGCTCTCATTGCAGAGCTCACTTCAGATTCTCTGTCTCCCTCTCTCTGTCCCTACCCCACTCATTCTGTCTCCAGTAAACCATGTTGTAAACAGATGTACTATGATCCAGGCTTTGTTATTCCATTTATAGAGCACAGGCAGAGTAGATTTAGCAGAATTCTTAAAAGTCTCAGGATTTTCATAGTCACTGAGAATTGGTTTCAATGTGAAAGTCACCAGCTGTGTTAGCCCCTAACAAGAGTCAACCTGTTTCTTGAAGCTTTGAAGCCAGGCATTGACTTCTCCTCTCCAGCTATGTGAGTCTTGGTGTCTTCTTCCAACAGAAGGTTGTTCTGTCTATATTAAAACCCTATTGCTTAGGGGAGCCACCTTCATTAATGACCTTTGGTGGATCTTCTGGAGAATTTGCTACAGCTTCTCCATCAGCACTTGCTGCTTCATCTTGCACTTTCATGTTATGGAGATGACTCCTTTTTTT
>NW_021862870.1:0-909 GCF_006229205.1 Suricata suricatta | reverse complement strand
ATTGACTAAACCATTAGGTGAAAGACTGAGGCAAAATTTGCAATGGAAGGATCAAGTGTTAGAATGTTAAACCATTAGTCAAGAAGTACTGTGGACCACAGACATTACTACCTGGTTCCTGAGAGGATGCAGTGTTATGCCCACAGTACCGCTCATGAAGTAATTTTTCCCCAAATGTAAGGTCTGAATCTAGAGCTAATCTGGAGGTATAGGAAGTAGAAATGAGGATGTTAGAGAATCAAATTAAATGACACTGAAAGTGTCAGAATATGATGCTTTCTACAGGACAATGGACACGGGTTCTACAATATAGAAAAATAGATACATTAAGGAGAAAGAGAAGGCTGAAATGCTTTGCTCTACCAGAAAGGACTTAGGCGACACAGCAACCAAATATAATGTGTAGACTTTGTTTCAGCTCTTTGTTTAAACAGACAGCCAATTGCTAAAAAGTACAACCATAGAAATTTGATTATGGACTAATCTAAGATGTTATCTGAATGATTTTAATTTAATTAAATATAATAATAAAACATAGCTATATTTTTAAAATTGGGGTTTATTTAAAATAGTCTATTAAAAATAGATGGATGAATAGGTATAAAGAAAATATGAGAAAATTTTAAAATTGTTCTACTTTGGCACTGCCCTTATTGGGGATCATTTAACTACTAAAAGGTCATTATTCTTCCTACTTTTATGATATCTAAGGTTTTTTTCTGAATAAAATTAATTGGTAGTATGTTAAATCAACATAGGAATCTCATGAAGGTAAAAGGTATGATTGCTTCTAAGAATCAATTCACACCTGTGCTCTCCTAATCATATTTCTTTAAAAATTAGAATTGAGTTCAAAATGTAATATGCTATGTCAAAAGTAGTTGGTACAATGAACCATATACAACCAGA
>NW_021862869.1:0-909 GCF_006229205.1 Suricata suricatta | reverse complement strand
AAAAAAAAAAAGGGCCTAAATAAAGGCCTGTGGTTTTATAATGTTTATGCTGAGGAAGAACATAACCAAAGCATTTCAGAGTAGTGGGGTTGTAGCTTCAGAGACTTGAGGATCAAAGATTTTTTTCTACTATGGAAGATAATAAAGACTATGTGTTTGATACGAGGAATGGCCCCTGATGATAAGGACAAGAGAGAACAACCTGATGGGCACAGTCAGAGATGGTTAGAGGAACCTAGCCCCATGGAACAGTGGACTCTGCCTTGGAGGAAGGTCAGTCCTGAGCTGTAACATGAGGTAGGAGAGGTCCACAGGCAGATGGATTTGTGTTTGGGTGGGACAGAACAAGGGGTGTCCCCATTCCTATTGGCTGGCTTCAGTTTTTCTAAAGATAGTGCAGCTGGCAGTGGTGAGGTAAATGCTCAGTGGATATCCACCACTGCTCTCACTGTTGTTCTTATTGTGTGACTGTGTCTTGAACCTTGAGCCTGGTGGTTCCTATTCCTGCACCTCTGATGAGATGGCCACTGAAAAATCTCCTGACCACCATCTCTGCTCCCATCCACCTTGCCTTCTCTGCAGTGTGGGTGACCAGCCTGATGTGAACCTTCTCCTCTGTGCCCTTTGGCGCTCAGCCCTCTTAGTTTCCCACCTGCCTCTTTGTTTCTTTCCTTCTTTTTCCTAAAGCAATATTCTCTAAGTTCCATTAACTCCCCTTCCTTTCCCATTCTCCCATTCTCTCTCTCTCTCCCTAGAAATGTATATTTATTTCAGAAATATCACTGACTTTTCAGCTTTATTTCTTACCACTGGGCAAGTTCACTTTTCCATTAATTTTTCTCCTAAACTCCAATAGAATCTCTAAATACTGGTTTCTTTCTGGATGTCAGCCCATCATCTCAGATTCAA
>NW_021862868.1:0-909 GCF_006229205.1 Suricata suricatta | reverse complement strand
CTTTACCATTTATGAAGAGCATGTATATGGCATCTTACTTTATTTTCCCAGCATGTACCCTCACTCATCACGCCTTAATCTCCTTTGGTGGTTTACTCCTCTTCATCTAGTCATTTTAACTTTTGGGTGCCCTGAGGTTCTGTTTTGGTTCTCATCCTATGTATTTACACTCATTCTCGTGGTTATTTCATCCAGTCTCGTGGCTGAAAATAACATCTACATCCCATTTTCATAGTTACATCTTTATTCCAGGAAGTTCTTCTGAATTCCAGGTTTGTTTTAAAAGATACAAAGCAGTACTACATATTGGACATGTCCTCCATGATAGCTAATAAGCTTTACCTAACTCATCTGAAGGGAAAATCTTTCTGTTTACCTCCTGCACACACACGTACACAAAAAGCCTGTTGTACCTGCAGGTTTCACCACCTGAGATGGTGGGGATTCCACTGTTCCAATAACTCTGGCTTACAGTATGGTATGTTGCAGTGGTAGAGAAGCTTGCTACCAGTCTGGATCATCGGAAGACATGAACTGGTACAGCCCAAGCCTGCAGCTTTGCAGTCATCAAACAGTGTATAATATAGAACACAGTGCGCCTGCTCAGAGTGAATTATTGTTGGATAAAAATGTACAAATAACGTGGGATTATTGATAATGTACATGCACTCGTTAGTTGAAAAACAGCAATTTAGAGATACCTCCATCTTTACCTAAAAAAACAACACATGTGAACGTCAGAATAAATAAGTAGATCTGTAAAACCGAAGGGAAATTAAGCACCAGTACATATACACCAAAAGCCAAGGGACGATTTAATTTTTACCATCAAGAGACATTTATTTACATCAAGTAGTAAAGTTATGTTGCTGAAAAGATGAAAAAAGCAACAACTTTATCTAATTAGGA
>NW_021862867.1:0-909 GCF_006229205.1 Suricata suricatta | reverse complement strand
GGGGGGTGTAAAAAACCTATGTGAGTACGATGAAACTGGAGGCAAAATGACGAATTGATGATTTGGTCAAATATTCAAAATAAGAGTCAAGGAACTATGCACAAATGGATATAAGAGAGTAAAGATGAGGATAAAAAAGGAGTCGGAATGGATCCATGGTTTCTAGTGGCTGCTCCTGAGAACAGTGAAATTGATGAAGTAGGGGCTGTCCACCAGGGAGCCGTGGTGCTAGAAAGACACTATAGTCTTGAAATGTGTCTGGAACACTTTGGTTGAGATAACAAATATAAATGGAATACTGAAAAATAATGGGATTGAATTATACTTTAGAGAATCATCAGTCTAGAAGTTTTAGTTGAAACCTTTAAAATACATGGGATTGTACAGAGAGAATGTGTAAAATGAGAATGGGAAGCATCTGAGGCTAGACAATAAACTAAAAATACAGGTCATCAGAAAACGACAAGGATCCTGGGAAGAGGCCTAATCATGGTCAGAAAATATCAAATGAATAAGTATCAGGGAACTAGAAGAGATGGTCGCCACAGCAAAGGAGACCTTAAAGAACAAAATAGCAACAAAATGTGAAATGATAAAAGTAGGCAAGATAAAGTGTTAAAACTACTGAGGTTGAGGTCATGGAGATGATTAGGGCAGTTTATAGAGCAGTTTCAATAGAGCAGTAGTCTTAAGATTATAAATTGAGGAATAAATATGCACCAAATAAGAGCCCAAATCTAGACTCTTACGAATCTTGTAAAAGAGAAATACAGATCTAAAGCTAGAAGGGAGGTTAAGATCCATTCCAATCTTGTAATGATTTTATCAGATTATCTTCTCCGTAACACTGTTCTTCATCATCAATAACTTAGTTTGAGGTAAATAACTGCCATACTGTAATATTGCCAA
>NW_021862866.1:0-909 GCF_006229205.1 Suricata suricatta | reverse complement strand
GCCCTGAGTTGGGCACTCTGTGCTGTGTGTGGAACCTACTTGGGATTCTCACTCTTCCTCTCACTCTCTACCTCTCGCCTGCTGGTGCTCATTCTCTCTCTCACAAAATCAGCAAATAAACATTTAAGAAAATAAAATATGTGTCAACTTTGTCTTGTTGAAACTCTTTACTGTATATTTATCATATTTTAAAGATATTATTCATAAACTATTGTTTATCATTTTTATTCCATTAAATAGTGTTCTTATAATTATTCTGTTCTCATTTCTACTCCATTTATATTTCTTAGTTTTTTATAACTTTCAAATTTTTTTAATTTAACCTTTTATATATTTAATATAAGCATATTATACAAATTCCCTTCTATGTCTAAATTTAGGTTCATTCTCTGAGTTTCTATAAATATTCTTGGCACTTTTGATTTCATTGGGCACTGGAAGGGAATTTTTAAATGTTTACATCATCATTTTCAACATAACTGCACATTGGCACAATCCTAAGAAAATATACTACACGTAATGCAGAATCTCTGAAATTTGCTTTATGTCACACTTCATTGATTTTCTCATATGTCCTATGCTATAGGTATATTTCCCAGTTGAGACAGAAAAAAATACACACACACAATGAATGAAGTATTGTTTTCTTGAAATCTGCTATATATTACAAATTAATAACATAGGTATATTTAGTACTTTAACTGGTTGATTTTAACACAACCATTAACTTTGTGAAATTATATATATATATATATTTTTTAACTTGTTAATTTTTAGTTTTTTGAATTATTCCTTATTTTGAACAATAAGGAATTGTTATGTCTTCTTTTGGAATTATGCCTTCTTTCATTATGTAGCAAACTTTCTTATTTTTTGGCTATGTGAAAACATATCAGCTTTAATTTCATT
>NW_021862865.1:0-909 GCF_006229205.1 Suricata suricatta | reverse complement strand
ATCTCATCAGGACAGAGCCAGAACAAGGGACCCTCTACTCACCAGAGCAGACATCTCTCCATGAAAGTGAGGGATCATTGGGTAACTCAAGAAGTTCAACACAAATGAATTCTTATTCTGACAGTGGATACCAGGAAGCAGGGAGTTTCCACAACAGCCAGAATTTGAGTAAAGCAGAGTAGACCGCAACATTCATTCACAGGATCAGCTAATAACCATTTGGTGAGGAATTCAAGAGCTGAAGGACAAACACTGGTTCAGCCATCAGTAGCCAATCGGGCCATGAGAAGAGTTAGTTCAGTTCCATCTAGAGCACAGTCTCCTTCTTATGTTATCAGCACAGGCATGTCTCCTTCAAGGGGGTCATTGAGAACTTCTCTGGGTAGTGGATTTGGCTCTCCATCAGTGACCGACTCCCGACCACTGAACGCCAGTGCATATTCCTCAACCACATTACCTGCTCAGCGGGCGACATCTCCATACTCTGCACAGAGACCCACCTCCCCAACAGCTATACGTCAGATTGGGTCAGTCACCTCTCAGCAGACCTCCAATCCCAACAGACCAACCCCTCAGTACCAAACTACTGCCAGAATAGGGTCCCCATTGACCCTGATGGATGCACAGACTTGAGTAGCTTCCCCATCCCAAGGCCGGGTGGGGTCGTCATCCCCCAAACGCTCAGGGATGACAGCATCTGGGACCTTCATTGCAAAGGACTGTTCATGACATGGAACAATTTGGACAGCAGCAGTATGAAGTCTACGAAAGGATGGTTCCACCTCGGCCAGACAGCCCGACAGGCTTACGGAGTTCCTATGCTAGTCAGCACAGCCAGCTTGGGCAAGACCTTCGTTCAGCTGTGTCTCCTGACTTGCACATCACTCCTATATATGAGGGGAGGACCTA
>NW_021862864.1:0-909 GCF_006229205.1 Suricata suricatta | reverse complement strand
GAGAGAAAATTATACTCTAAAAGAGTTCCGCATTTTGTTTTCTTCATATGCCTAATTTAGCAACGAGAAGACAAGATGTAATCTTTATTTATAGCAGATACCACTCAGAGCAAGAGTGTAAGAAAAATCAAGTCATTAAAAAATTCACTTCTGCCGACCTGTCTTTTTGAACATAGAGGCTTCTAAGAGAATTGTGTTTCTCTCAACGCCCTGATTCCTTTCTCTTGCCATGTTAACAAAGAAGTTGAAAGGTGACAGGGTCTCCTATTGACCTGTCCTGCTGCCTCATATTTAATATTTTCTTTATTTTGGAGAGTTTGTTTTTTCAATCTATCACTCAGGAGGAGGCAAGGATGGTCTCGAGAATGATTCCAAATGAACCTCAGCTTCCTGATCTGTAGCCTGAGAAAATACTTGGTTCACTCTTAATAATGATGAAAAAAATAGGGGCCATTTCTTGCACTTACGACGCGCTAACGGTAATAAGCTCCTCACCCTAGTAAATGTTTGCGTTTACTACACTCCACCGATGAAGAAGCCGCCATTTTTGAAGGGTTCAGTAATTTTTCAAATGTCCCCTTACACGTGGACAATCTGGAATTTGAACAAGTCCTGGGTGTGAATTCGAAGTAATTGCCCCACATGACTGTGTCTTCAGTTTCCTGGTGGGACAAATAGTGTAACTCCTCATCCTTTGAGATGGGTGCTATCTCTCGGTATGCGAGAGAATTACCGAGCGAGAGAACTACGATGTGTGAGGGGAAAGTTAATCCTGTCAAGCGTATCTTTTGATAGCACCCTGGAAATGATATTGACAGAATTACTAACCTGTTCTCTTTTTAAGTGCTGCTGTTATAAGCTTCAATATTGTTATAAGCTATGATGTTTCCCATATCTTATGAGGAAACA
>NW_021862863.1:0-909 GCF_006229205.1 Suricata suricatta | reverse complement strand
TAGCCCTCAGCACAGTGCCTGGCACAGAGGTAAGGGCCAAAGGAGTGTCTGCTGTATTGCCTGCTTGGACACCTTTCCTGTCATTTTCACCATGCCTGACACAGACCCATCACTCAAACTGCAAACCTCGTGGGGCCAGCTTGCCAAATTCTACAAATCTTGAATTTAATCCCCTTATTTCTTTCTCTTTATTATCTGAGAGCTAGAGAAGTGAGTGGCATAGGAAATTCTTTCCCCTCAAGTTCAAAAGAGACAGTGAGAAAGGAAGCAGAGAAGAGTGTGAATGGAATCCCCAAAGAGTCCATATGTGAGAGGTTCTTCTCAGGCCTAGAAGTTTTATATTCAAGTTTCTCCTGGAAAGGTGAACAGATCAACTTTCCCGAATAAGGTGAAGCCACATTGGCCACTTCCAAACCCCCCCAACTCCTATGGTTGGTGGTCTGTCTCTCACACCCACACATATACACATACACACATGCAGCAGGAAGAGATTTAGACATTTATTTTGCTTTAGCAAATCTACCACCAATCTAAGAAGCCAAAGACTTTTGTTGGCTTTAGAACCCTGAATGGGAAAAGGCACCCTAAGACGTTTATTTGTTTTTCGTGCATTCTTTTTTATCATCAGTCAAGGATAGCATATGTGTGGCATTGGTTTGTAGGGCAGGTTTGCAACTATGATGCTTTCATGGTGCCAGCACTGATGGTCTCATTCCTCATCCTAGAAGGAGCAACCTCCATGCTGCTCTGAGGAGTCTGAATTCTGGGCCATTCCACAAATCCACAGTGGGAAGGAGGAATGATGGACTGAACGACCGTGACATCTACCAAGCTCAGTGCAGGGATCCAGGGGTGAGAAATGAGATGGCAAACAGCACCCTGGCAGCATTTCCATCAGAGGAAGAAAGG
>NW_021862862.1:0-909 GCF_006229205.1 Suricata suricatta | reverse complement strand
GAGGTAGGATTCATTTTTGATTCATTATCCTCATTTTGAAGATAAGAACATCAAAGTTCAGAGAAGTTAAGTGATTGCTCAAGAGTACATAGCAAATAATAATGGAACTTAGACTTAAAAAACAAGCTTGTCTGGGACACTTGGGTGGCTCAGTCATTTAAGCATCCAACTTTTGATTTCAGCTCAGGTCATGATCTCACAATTGTGAGATTGAGCCCCGTGTTGGGCTCTGAGCTGGGCATGGAGCTTGCTTAAAATTCTCTCTTTATGCCTCTCTCTCTGCCCTTCTCACCCTCAAATGCTTGCTGTCTCTCTCAAAAACAAAACAAAACAAAACCCCCAAAACAAGCTTGTCTAGCTTTTACCACTCACCTTCATGTTCTCTCCTAAGTGGGCAAAAACCATCTCAACAATCATAAAGGATGGAAACAGTGGTGAGATATTAAATCCTCATTATCTACATCAAGGAAGCAGGGCAAGGAGATTTTAGAATCCAAGTAAAGTTCAACACCTTTTGCACTGCAAAGATTACCTAGATCTGGAAGAAAGATGCAGATGTCATTAAAAAAATGGAATTTTAAATACAAACATGCTAAGAAAAATGCTATAAGAGAACTGAAACCCTTTATGTGGAAGGAAACTACCATCACAGTCAGAAGAGATCCAAGTAGCTGATATTTACATTGGTTAGACTCTCCACCCCACCCCACCCCTGCCCCCCATCGTGCTTTTATCTGGCACCATGGTCTGAACTTAAAGAAATAAAAATCTAGCTGCTAGAAAAACAGGCAATAGTGACATAATGCTCTAGACATTTGTACACTTTAGATGAGCTTTGATTTAAAAATAAAAATAAATCCAGGGGCACCCAGGTGGCTCAACTGGTTGAGCATCAGACTTTTGGTTTTG
>NW_021862861.1:0-909 GCF_006229205.1 Suricata suricatta | reverse complement strand
TTTCACTTTACCGAAGTGAAACTTGTTTTTCCACCATATCATTTAGTTATACTCTCACTTGATGGTAATAGAAAACCCAGTTACATCGATGTAAAACATTTTATTTTTCTTATGTAATAAGGAATCCTAAGGTAGTCGGCCATGGGAGTTGTTTCCAGGGCTCAGTGACATCAGTTGACCTCTCTGTGATGTTACTGACGTTTTCCTCTCGGTCACAAGATGACGGCTGGGAGCAAGCTGTGGTCCGTGCTCTGTCCTCAGGATCAGGAGGAAAACCGGAGGGCCGCACTCAGGACTCACATAAAGCAGAGTGGGAGGGCGCACACACAGGGCAGGTGCTTCCAGCCCCTCGGGGACAGTCAGGGAAGAGGCGAGACTCGGTGCGATGTGGACCCAACTAGCGTGACTCTCTCTTCACAACCACGTTTCTTTTTTTTCCCCTGAAGATCCTTTGCTTCATCGAGATTGACCACTTTTACAAACCCTTGGGTGTTCCTGAGGGTCTCAGGGTGGTTTATCCCCTCATCTACAGTAGGTTCAGTGATCCAGGCAAAACCGCTCACCATACAGCAATTCATCTGCAAGAGGGACTAGAATCAGCATTGCATTTTACCCAGTTTTAATCAATACCTTTCAAGGAACTTCTCTGAATCTTCATAGGAAAGAATTTCCTCTGCTTTGAGGAACAATCTAATGAAAAAGACAGTGTCTGTTGCTCTGCATACCTCCAGATGAATTCATCGATCCTGGACTTGTCGGAGTCTCAGACTAAAAGGTACTCAGAGCCCACAGACATAGGACCATTGCAGGAGAAATGGAGCACGGACACTGCACATCTTTGCCTCTTCACAGTCTTACCCTTGGGCTTTATCAGTTTCATCAACTAATACATCTTTTTTATGTTTCAAG
>NW_021862860.1:0-1809 GCF_006229205.1 Suricata suricatta | reverse complement strand
ATTCTAATAAGAAGATCTAATAATTATAAATATCCATGCCCCCAACATGAGAGCACCCAATATATAAAACAATTAATAACACACAGATACTAATTGATAATACAATAATAGTAGGGGACTTTAACACCCCACTTACATTAATGGACGACCATCTAAACAGAAAATCAAAAGGAAACAATGGCTTTGGAAGATACACTGGACCACATGGACTTAAATATAATTAGAACATTCCATCCTAAAACACCAAATACACATTCTTTTCAAGTACACGTGGGACAGAATCCAGAATAGATCATATACTAGGTCACAAACCAAGCTTCAACAAGCACGAAAAGACTGAGATTATACAATGCATATTTTCTTGCCACAACACTATGAAACTTAAAGTCAACCACAAGAAAAAAAATTGGAAAGTCTACAAATACATGGAGATTAAACAACATGCTACTAAACAATGAATATGTCAACTAGGAAATCAAAGATGAAATAAAAAATACATGGAAACAAGTGAATATGAAAACACAACAGTCCAAAACCTTTGGGATGAAGCAAAAGTGGTCCTTAGAGGGAAGTATATAGCAATACAGGCCTATATTAAGAAACAAGAAAAATCTCAAATAAACAACCTAACTTTACACCTAAAGGAGCTAGAAAAAGAACAAAATGAAACCTAAAGCCAGCAGAAGGAAGAAAATAATAAAGAATAGTGCATAAATAAATGATAAACTAAAAAACAAAAACAAAACAAAACAAAACAAAACAGTAGAACAGATTAATGAAACCAGGAACTGGTTCTTTGGCAAACTTAATATAATTCATAAACCTCTAGCCAGACTTATCAAACAGAAAAGAGAAAGGACCCAAATAAATGAAATCACAAACAAGAGAGGAGAAACAACAACTAACACCACAAAAATACAATTATAGGAGAATATTATGAAAATCTATATGCCAACAAACTGGACAACCTGAAAGGAATTGGTAAATTTCTAGAAACATACAAACTACCAAAACTGCAACAAGAAGTAGAAAAGTTGAACAGAATGATAACCAGCAAAGAAACTGAATCCATAACAAAAAGTCTGCCAACATACAGAAGTCCAGGGCCAGATGGTTTACAGGAGAATTATACCATACATTTCAAGAAGAGTTAATACCTATTCTTCTCAAACTATTCCAAAAAAAAAACAGAAATGGAAGGGAAACTTCCAAATTCATTCTATGAGGCCATCATTACCCTGATACCAAAACCAGATAAAGTCTCCACTAAAAAAGAAACAACAGATCAATATCTCTGATGAACGTGGATACAAAAGTTCTCAATAGAACTAGCAAATGGAATTCAACAGTACATCAAAAGAATCATTCACCACGATCAAGTGGGATTTATTTCTGGGCTGCAAGACTGATTCAATATTTGTAAATCAATCAATGTGATGCACCACATTAATAAAAGAAAAGAAACTATGACCATTTCAATAAGTGCAGAAAAAGCATTTGACAAAGTATAACACCCATTTATTATAAAAACCTTCAACAACGTAAAGTTAGAGGGAACATACCTCAACATAATAAAGGCCATAAATAAAAAACTCATAGGTAATATCATCCTCAATGGGGGAAAACTGAGGGCTTTTCCTCTAGAGTCAGGAACAAAACAGGGATGTCCACTTTCACCACTGTTATTTAACACAGTACTGGAAGTCCTATCCAAACAGTCAAGTACAAAGAAATAAAAGTCATACAAATTGGCAAGGAAGAAGTCAAACTTTCACTGTTTGCAGATGACATGATACTGTATAAAGAAAA
>NW_021862859.1:0-909 GCF_006229205.1 Suricata suricatta | reverse complement strand
TGCTCAAAGGGAGTTTGTCCAGGGTAGATGCTGTCCTTCCTGCCCAGGTCCCCCTTGATCAGGTCTGGTTCTGCCAGTTGGGGTGGTAATGGCCACCTCAGAGCCCTGTGAAGCCACGGTTGTGGTGGATGTGGGCCGAGGGTCCCGCCCTGACCCTCAGGAGCCGGCGGGAGTACTCTGCGACTCTGGCTGGTTTTTGCTGCTGGGTCTGTCACTGTGGGAGTAGCTACCGTAGTAACACAGTGGAAAGTTCCTTGTCAAAAACCCCCTGTGTGTGGTGGAGCGGCCCTTCCCCTGCCCGAGGCCCAGGTGCCCAGCGGGGCGTGTCTGCACAGGTGCCTAATGCTGCCCCATGTGGTGGGGAGCTGGCGTGGTCTGGCCCTCCTCGCCTGACCTGTCTCCCCAGGGACACCAGCTGCAGGGGTGTGGGCACCAGGGATGTGGGGGTCCCCCCGGGCTCTCACACCCACTCAGGGTGCGTGCACATGTCTGCAGCAAAGGCCGGGGCAAGAGTGTCCACTTCGGGGGGCTGTGTCTGCAGCCTGTCTCCAGGGTCCCTGGGGGCCTCCTGTTGAGGCCAGGTTTGGACCAGGCCAAGGGGAACACTAGGTATGGGATGGATGGTCCAGCCAGACTGGTCGAGGGCCACCTGGGTCCCTCCATCCTCCCTGAAGAAACGTTTCCAAAACCAGGTTCACACAGCCGTCCCTGATGGGGAGAGTCCCTCCCGCCTACACAGGTCCCTCAGGCCAGGGCCCCAGCCTGGGTGGGGAACAGGTGCTGGGGTGCTGTGGGGTGTGGGTGATGTAAGTTTGGGGTGATGTGTGGTTGGGGTGATGTGGGGTTGGGTGATGTGAGGTTGAGGTGATGTGAGGTTGGGGTGATGTGGGGTGATGTGGGGTGTGGGGT
>NW_021862858.1:0-909 GCF_006229205.1 Suricata suricatta | reverse complement strand
GTGCAATGATTTTTCTGGACCTATTATGTCACAGTCCACACTCTTTTTCAATTGGCTACTTACTTAGCTTTCTTTTTTCTCCCTGAAGACAGTGAGGTCTTCTAAAAAAGGAATCATTCTTTATTCACCCTTTAAGACAGTGTGTAGATAAGAACAAACATAAAATAATGTCTGATGCACAAATGGTGCACAAATGGTGACTAAGCGAATGAACAGTAGGTACACAGCTTTTAGGTGGCATCTCCGTTGATACTCTGTCTCCGTTTGGGTTCTTGGCAATTCCTCATAAATGTCCTGTTATTGACTGGTACTCTATGTTTTTGCATGACTGAAGCCAAAATGTTATATAGAGATAATATAGAAGAAGAGTCTACACCAGTTCTTACCAATTACCTGTCCTTTTTCACAGCTTAACTGACTGCTCAGAAAGCGCTCCTGTCATTATGACCCTACTAGTCAACATAATCCATTTGTATTCATCACTCAGGTCACTGCTGACCTGCATTCCTATCCTATACATAATTATATCCACTTTTAGTGAGAGCACAGAAAGGATTAACACAGGATAAAAGATAAATCCTGTGGAAGGCAAAAAGGTATCAGGGAACCTAGGCTAAGAAAAAAACATAGGCAATTGAGGATAAAATTGGACCTAGCATACCCATGGGGGAATGCACTATGAGAGAGTCTTGTGATTACCTAATGAATAGGTAACAAGTCAGAGTCCATCTCTTCCTTTCAAAGATTGTCTCAGGTTTTTGGCAAAATGTGTCTGACAAATAAACTCATAAATAGCAGGTGTCTGAAGGACAGGTAGTATATATTCTGTTTGAAAATTGATTCAGGCCTGCCACCTGACACTTTTTACAGAGAGGGTGGGAAAGGGTGGGGATTACCCGACTGTGTAGA
>NW_021862857.1:0-909 GCF_006229205.1 Suricata suricatta | reverse complement strand
CCAAGTAAAATTTATCCTAGATATGCAAGACGGGGTTAGCATTTGAAAACAATTAATGTGATCCTTCATCCCATTAACAGGCTAAAGAATAAAAACCATGTCACATGATGGTATCAATAGATACTGAAAAAGTATTTACCAAAACACAATACTCTTCCATGACAAAACTTTCTGCAAACTATGAAGAGAATATCCTCAACTTGATTAAAAAAAGAAAACCTACAAAAACCCTACAGTTAACATCTATTTAATGGTTCATATACAGAAGTCAACTGCTTTCTTATATGTTGGTAATGAATAATTGGAATTTGAAGTTAAAAATACACTACCATTTACATCAGCACTCCCAAACATAAAATACTTAGGCATTAATCTAACAAAATATATATATAAGATCTATATGAGGAAAACTATAAGACTCTGATGAAAGATACAAAGATCTAAAGAAAGGAAGAGAGAAGATGGTGGAATAGGAGGACCTTAGGCTTATCTTGCCCCTCGAATGCAACGAGGTGAACACTGAATCATTTTGAACCCTAGGAAATTGAGCTGAGGATTAAGAGAACAGTCTGCACAATTAGAAGAAAAGCACATGGCAAGTACAGGGTGCAGAGACGTGAAGTAGGGGAAAGAAAAGCTGCGGTGTCATGGAGAGGAGGAAGCCCTTTTTGTGGAGAAAGGAGAGAGAGAAAAAGAGAGAAAGAGAGAGCCATGCATTGGGTGAACACAAGAAAAACTCTTCCCCAAAATCAGTGTCTGGAGAATCTAGAGGAATTGACTATAGCAAGTTTTTGTAAACAGTGGAACTCAAATTCTGAGGTTTGAGAACTCCGTGCCATTTGCCAGAGTTAATCAAGGCTGACAGGGGCAATCCTGGGAAGGAGAGTGGAGGCCCGAGAGCAGACAGCA
>NW_021862856.1:0-909 GCF_006229205.1 Suricata suricatta | reverse complement strand
CACACACGTGCACACACACGAACACAGAGGACTGCAATGAAAATTTTTAATTCACTGTTACTAGGTTGTGACCGATTAAATAGAGTATGCACCAAAGAAGAATTAGAGAATAGAGAATATGTTTAATGCAATGTTAAGGTAGAATTAGTAGATGACATTTTGTAAGCAAAAACAGATTATTTTTGACAAAGCCCTCTCAATAGGGTCAAACGAGTAGGAATTACATTGGCCATAATCTCTGGTCATGTGTCATAAAGTGATAAATCATAAGTTAAAGACAAAAAAAAGCCATCGATTAACTGAAAAGCCTTATGTAATATCTAGGACAAAGAAAAATAGTATATGGGGTCCCCGGGTGGCTCAGTCGGTTGAGTGTCCGTCTTCGGCTCAGGTCATGGTCTCACAGTTCATGGGTTCGAGCCCCACGTCAGGCTCTGTGCTGACAGCTCAGCTGCTTCAGGTTCTGTCTCCCTCTCTCTCTGACCTTCTCCTGCTCACGCTGTCTCTCTCTTTCTCTCAAAAATAAATTTAAAAAAACATAAAAAAGCAAAATAGTATAAAAAGAGATGGTTTAGGAAAAATGGTTATGGAACTATTACCCAGAAGACACAAGAAATGGGAAGAATGATCTATGATGAACTTACAGAATGAAATTAATTTTTTAAAAGGATTTAGCATCCAACTTGACCTTCCTAAAACAGAACGAAAAAGAAGTCCATGGGGCACCTAGGTGACTCAATGGGTTAGGTGTCCAACTGTTGATTTCAGCTCGGGTCATGATCTCACAGTTTGTGAGATCGAGCCCCGCATCAGTCTCTTCAAAGACAGCATGGAGCCTGCTTGGGATTCTCTCCCTCTCTCTCTCTGCCCACTCCCCTCAACTGTGTGTCCCTGCTCTTTCTCTCAAAA
>NW_021862855.1:0-909 GCF_006229205.1 Suricata suricatta | reverse complement strand
GGGGAGGCCCCTCCTGCCCCAGCGTCTGCCCCAGCGTGGCGGCCCTGGTGACCCCACTTGAATCAGTCACGCTGCAGAGAGGACTGTCACTGAGCCCAGGGTGAGCATGTGCTGCCGGTGTGGGGTGCTGTGTGGGGTCCAGGCTGCCCCTCCAGCCTGTGAGTTACATGGGAGGCACATGAGGAAGGGCTCTGAGTACAGGGGGACATGCGGGGACACCGCGGAGGGCTCCGGGGGCCCAGTTTGCAGGCTGGTCCTCGAGCCTCTGGTCAGGGTCCTGGCCATGCTGTGACAGATCCCTGCAGCTGCACTGGGCCCGGGTCCTCCCTCTTCCCACCCCTGATGTCCCCACCTGCCCTCTCAGGGGCGGCAGAGTCCCTTCTAGCCTCCTGGGGACGTGGGGCCTGGGCAGATCCCCTTGGAAGGCCAGGGTCATCATAAAAGCTAGGGGCAGGCTTCTCCTATCGTGGGGCCAAGACCCATGGGTGGGACGAGCAGGACTGGCTGCCCCTCCCCTCCCCCCACTTCCTGCGCACCCTCAGCCGGCATGGGAGCGTCTGCCGGGTCGGCTCGTCCGTGCGCCAGGCTGCCCGCGCGTGGGTGCGTGGGGGCTCCGCAGCCATGGGCCCGGTTACGGGTGCAGCCAGGCGTCCACGTCCCTGCCCTGAAGCCCACCCGTTCTGCAGGGTCTCAGGCCGACGACCACATTGCCCGACGCACGGCTCAGAAGATTATGGCGCCCCCTGGCGGACGTTCCAACATCACGTCGCTGTCCTAGGTGTCCCGTGGGACCAGGCGAGTCTGCGCTGTCCCACCCACGGGACAGCGGCTGGCGGGGCCGCTCACCTCACGTAGCTCACCCTTTGTCAGACTTACCTGAAAGGAGCTTGGCCTCACCTTCCCCACCCC
>NW_021862854.1:0-909 GCF_006229205.1 Suricata suricatta | reverse complement strand
GACTCAACCAACCCAAGGGGACCTGGCAGTGAGAGGACTGGAATAATACGTAGCTTGACTTTATTCCTTTCTAGCCCTTTGTATCTCTTACTAGAGCCTCCAGCCAGCCAAAGTCAACTGGCAGCTTGATGGCAAGGGAGCCCATTGATACAGTTTATATGAAGTTAGCCTCTTAGATACCATGGCAGTATAGAGAAGGGTGGGCACTAGTATATAGAACATCTCTAAAATATTCATTGTAGTGAATGCTTTCTTTCCTCTTGTTTAGAAAAAGGCTCATGACTTCTCTTATCCCAAAAGGAAAAGTTATGCGTATAAGCCCTGGTTCAGGAAATACCTAATAATTTGAAAGTGGCCAAAGACCTGAGTCAGCAGGTTTTCCTCCTCTTCTTCCCTGGTGCAGCCTGCTCTCAGCAAGGCTCAGGCCCAGCTGTGGGGTCCCCCCTCCTTGAGGAGCCTCATGGAGTCTGTGGGTGGTAGTTCCTCCTACGTGGGTGGCTCTGAGCTCCTGCCAAGGCTGAAGGAATCCACTTCAAAAGATGCCACCACCACCACCGATAAATGGAATCAGAAGGGCACTCTTTCAGCTCAGACTGTTTCTAAGCACTTTCACCAGGCTCCATTCTTGAGGGTTATTCCTCTTCTGAGTGGATTTGGGTAATGATGGGGGTGGGGTTCTCTACCAAGCAGCCATTTCTCAGCCAAGTACTAACTCATCCTTCAGTGTTAGAAAGGCATGGAGAGGAGGGGCTCAGCCATGGCCTACATGTTCCCTCTTGTTTCCATTTGCTAAATAAGGTTGAATACTTCTCAGTTTACTCTACAAAGGTAATCTGTAGTCTCTTAATGCATTAAAAATGGACTACGTTAAATTTACCCTTTTCTTCTATACTTTTCAAATGGATTTGA
>NW_021862853.1:0-909 GCF_006229205.1 Suricata suricatta | reverse complement strand
AAAAATTGATGAAATTCCCCATGAATACCCATAAACTTTTCTTTCGGTATTTCTCATCTCCCTGTATTGTTCTCATGCTTTTTAGCTAAGTGAGAAATGTCCTTGGGACACATTTGTACATTGCATCATTTATTTTTAGTATTTATTTCCTCAAAAATCAATAGACATGGGGCGCTTGGGTGGGTCAGTCGGTTGAGCATCCGACTTCAGCTCAAGTCATGATCTCACAGTTAGTGGGTTTGAGCCCCGCGTCAGACTCTGCTGACAGCTCAGAGCCTGGAGCCTGTCTTCAGATTCTGTGTGTCCCTCTCTCTTTGCCCCTCCCCTGCTCATGATCTGTCTCTCTCTTTCTTTCAAAAATAAATTAAAATGTTCAAAAAATTAAAAAAATCAATAGACATGTAGTGATAAGGAAATTTTTAAGAGTGAGACAGACTATCTTTCAGACATATAAACTGGTCAATATTGAGAAATTTTTCTTCTGAAATTTGAGGCTACTAGCAACTTATCCTTATGCATGAATTTCCAAAAGAGCAGATAAGCCTGCACCTTTAAATTCTATGAGCAAAAAAGAATGCCAGTCTGTCCTTATTTATTTATTTATTTACTTATTTATTTATTTATTTATTTATTTATTTGGTGGTGAAATAGTTTTATCAACTTTTCATTTAGTTTACAGTCATGTTTGGTACTTACTTTGACAAATTGTATTTTATGTGAATTCAAACCATAGAATTGTAGGGGTTTTTTAGTTTGGAAAACTCATGGGGAAAGAGTTATTTCACCATGCTTAGTTATAATCCTCATACTAAAATAGATAAGAGACATTTGGCATGTTGTGTCTGTAAACAGAACTTAGGAAAAGACACTGATGATTGGCCGAGCTTGCTTCTGACTCCGGGCACATAT
>NW_021862852.1:0-909 GCF_006229205.1 Suricata suricatta | reverse complement strand
AAAAAAAAAAACCCCACAGAGCAGACTTCCACTTGCAGCAAGAAGGACCACAGGACCTGGATTCACCTCCCGCCAGAAACAACCAGGACACAATACACACAGAGCTGCGGTTTTCAAGGTGCTGGACACGAGGCGGTAATGAGCCGCGGTGCCCGTGAAATGGGAGGTAGACCGGCTGAGGCCGCCAAGTTCCCAGGCTGTCCAGCAGCGAGGGGGGCCCAGGAGGGCATCCTGAGCTGAGGGTGTGGGCGTCCAGGGAGGTGGCGGCGGCCCCAGTGCGCAGGGCAGACCCCAGCGGGGGGTCACTGAGACACACAGGCGCCCCAATGAGCTCGCTGGATCCACAGTTAGAAACCTTCCCACAAAGAACGCTCAGCCTGGACGGCTTCGCGGGGGGACCCTAGCAGAACAGTACAGAAGAGTGGGCGGCCGTAAGAGCTCTCATAAAATTAGAAAGAAAAGAATTATTCCCAAGTCACTCTGTGAGGCCGGTGTGGTCCTAATAAAGAATCAGACGAGATGTCACACACAAAATTATATATCATTATCTCTCACGACACAGATGAAAAATTCTTTAAAAGTTTATTAAATTGAACCCAACAACTCAGTCGGTTAAGTGTCTGACTTCGGCTCAGGTCACGATCTCATGGTTCATGGGTTCAAGCCCCGTATCAGGCTCTGTGCTGACAGCTGCTTCAGATTGTGTCTCCCTCTCTCTCTGCCCCTCCCCTGCTCATGCTCTGTCTCTCTCTGTCTCAAAAATAAACATTTTTAAAAAATTAAAAAATAAATAAATAAATTGAACCCAACAATAAATTAAAAACACTAGTACACTGTAACCCAGTGGGGATGAGCCCAAGAACTCAAGGTCAATTTACATGTAAAATCCAATCAGTATAATTCACCATA
>NW_021862851.1:0-909 GCF_006229205.1 Suricata suricatta | reverse complement strand
GGCTAATCAGGCAATTAGAGAAGAAATTTAAAAATATATGGAAACAAATGAGATGAAAATACAACAATCCAAAATCTCTGGGACGCAGAAAAGGCAGTCCTAATAGAAAGTATATTGCAATCCAGGCCTATTTAAACAATCTAGAAAAAGCGCAAATTCAAAGTCTAACAGAGCACCTACTGGAACTAAAAGGGGAGCAGCAAAAGTACCCCAAACCCAGCATAAGAAAAGAAATAATAAAGATCAGGGAAGAAATAAACAATATAGAATCCAAAAAAAAAAGTTGAGCAGATCAATGAAACCAAGAGTTGGTTCTTTGAAAAAATAAACAAAATTGATAAACCTCAGTTTATCTAGTCAGGCTCCTTAGAAAAAAAAGAGAGGTACCCAAACAGATAAAATCATGAATGAAAATGGATCTATTACAACCAACCCCTTAGAAATACAGGCAATCAAGAAATTACTATGAAAAACCATATGCCAAGAAACTGGACAAACTGGAGGAAATATACAAATTCCTAAACATGCATGGACTACCAAAATTTAAAGGAAAAGAGATAGAAAGCATGAATAGACTGATATCCAGTGAAGAAATCAAATCTGTTATCAAAAATCTTCCCATGAATAAGACTGCAGGGCCAAATGGCTTCCCAGGGGTATTCTACTGGACATTTAAATCAGAGATAATACCCATTCTTCTCAAACTATTGCAAAAAATAGAAATCAAGGAAAACTTCCAAACTCATTCTATGAAGCCAACATCACCTTGATACCCAAACCAGACAGAGACCCAGCAAGGAAAGAGAACTACAGACCAATATCCTTAATGAATACAGATGCAAAAATACTCAACAAGATACTAGCAAATCGAATTCAACAGCATATAAAAAAATATCCATCATGATCAAG
>NW_021862850.1:0-909 GCF_006229205.1 Suricata suricatta | reverse complement strand
CACGAAAGAGTAGTAGCTCCAGAGAATCATATCACAGCTCAGAATAAGAAAAGTCCCAATTCCAAAGCTGTCCAGCACTGGGTGATCCTTTCAGTGGAGAGGATGTCACTGGACACTGCCAGGGGATGTCAGATGGGAGGGTAGCCCTTCTGGCCCTGACAGTGTATGATAGCCCACTGCTTCAAAAGTCCCCACCTCATTTACTGTGCTGTGATCTTACTTAATAAGCATTAGCCTATTTTTTCTCCTGATTGTAAGTTTTCTGGTACAAGGTGTGTGTACTTCATGAGATCTAGCATAGTATCTATACTAGATAAGAGTTATCAGGGAGGTTTCTTAGGAGAGGACCGTTGAACTGAGATTTAACAGCTGATAGAAGCCAGTCATGAAAAGAGCTGGTGTATGATGACCTAGATAGAGGGGACAGCATAGCTCCAAAGCAGAAATGAATTTGGTGAGTTTGAGGAATAGGAAGGAGCCTGGTATGGCTGAAGAAGGATGATCAAGAAAAAGGGGGATGGAGATGTGAAGAGAGGTCATCAGGGGCAGATCACATTAGCCATTGTAGTTCTCGCTATGGATTTGGGCCTTTATTCTTCATGCTTGCTTTGCAAACCTCTTAAAGAATTACAAGTGAAGGCCTCCTTGCTGTGATATCATTTAATTTTTAAGATGATGCCTTCAGCTGTTTATGGAGAACGATTGTAAAAGAGGAAACAGAGAGATCAGGTAAGAGGCTACCTTGCAGCAATCCAGGTGAGAGGTAAATCTAGATGGTTTAACTGGGTTGTGGGGCAGTGAAAATGAACAGAAAAAGTGACTGTGATGTATATTTTAGAGTTAGAACTATAAGGACTTGCTGATGGATTGGATATGGGATATGAGGGAAAGGGAAGAATCAAAGATGTA
>NW_021862849.1:0-1809 GCF_006229205.1 Suricata suricatta | reverse complement strand
CTATTTCCTGTGCTTTCTAAGCGGCTTACTTTTTCCCAGGGGCCCTTTCTGCCACCCCCCTTCCCCGAGTTTTAACCCCACCTGAGTGTGACTCAGTATTTGACTGAAGGTACAGGCCGGTCCCTCCGCCAGCCCAGAAGCCCTCTCTGCGTGGCTTTCTCCCCTCCAGGCCTGTGCCGGATCCCCGGCCGATTTGGCCTCCCTGAAAGTCTATGTTTGTGTCCCAGTGCAGGGACCCTGCCTGGCTGGTCCTCCTTGTGCTGGGCCTGGAAACTGCCTCTGGGCAGTAAGCTAAAACCTTCGTGAGACTCCCCTCTTCCGTCTCCTGTCCATCAGGGCTCCAGGTCCCGCAGGGACAGCAAATGCCAGAAATGGGCCCTCACATCTGTCTGTCTGGCGTCCGTGAGTCCACAGGGAGGAGCGGAGGCCCTCGGCCCCGTTCTCGGTGGTCTTTTTCAGGAGCCTTAGGATTTTCAGTTTCATCCAAGGCGCTGCGTGCACACACATCCTGTGCACACATGTCCTGTAACGTCTGACGTCACTGAAGTACGTATTTACAACAGTTCACTCGTCCACTGCCAGGTAGTGACAATGGAGTTTCTTCCCATCTCACAAGACCACCAGCAATGCTGACTCCCTGCCTTTCAGGTGGGCTTTCCCCGCGGGCACAGGGTTTGACGGGGCTGGAGGGCTGGGGGAAGATTCAGAGGCAGCAAAGAGCTCCGGGCTAGAGGGGGCTATCCTGCCCTTGAGTAAATTCCAGAAGGACACCCACCCCCACTTTGTCCAGGCAGGGTCGGAGGGCTCTTCTCTCCCTAGTCCTACAACAGTTGACTTTCCTCTTTAATTTTGCCAGTTGAATGGCAGTAATGTCACCTCTTTTCATTTTTAATTTCGGTGCTCATTAATGATTTTGAAAGTTTTTGTACAACATCCGTTGGTCTTCATATAGCTCTCTCTCAAGGTGCGTGTCCTGTTTGCCCATTTCCTTGTGACGTTACTGTTGTTCATGGCTTCTTGCCACCATATTGTCTGTCTACCTGTGTCTCTTACTGGCCCTTGTTACGATGGACAATTTACATATACTCTCCCATCATCATATTTATTTATATTTGTTATGTCCTTTATTTTACAGAGTCTTCAATTTAATGGCAGCAAATACCAGAGTTTATTTATTTATTTTCTGTGCTTTTCAAGTTGTTAAAAGTTCTTTTCTTCATACACTTCTAGTAGCTTTAGTTTTTACTTCCACATTTAGGAATTAAAATTACCAGCTAATTCTACTGTGTAGCCCATGTGAAGAACAATAGTCATGGAATGTTCTGGAAACCTTTGTGTCTGTCTATACACGTAGGATGCTATCTCTGATCTGGTTTTTGTGGGACCAGCAGTCATGTCCCACCCCAGCCCCAGCCCACTTCTCTCCTCAGAAATGAGAGATCTGGGTTTCCTTCCCAGCTTGTTAAGTGCAGGGCCCTTGGGCCATATCTCCTTTCTAAGAGTTGAACCTTGCCTGGGCAAAGACAGCACGCAGAGCCGTACAACCAGAGAACTTGAGGGGGCCACTCTCTGTGGGTGAATTTATCAGACAAAGAGAACGTTCTGGATGTGGATCTGGTCAGTCTGAACATTCCAAACAAGGTTTGGGCCTCATCAAGTGAGAATCTGGAAGACTCTTCTTTGCTTTTCAGGTAGAGCAGACCTAACGCTCTGGTACTGGGGTGCTTTCCCTCGGTTACCTGAGGACCCTGTCACACTCTAGGTGTTCAGTGGTGTTAATTGCAACCTGCGCTCCAGACTTCATTTCAG
>NW_021862848.1:0-909 GCF_006229205.1 Suricata suricatta | reverse complement strand
GACCCTCTTTGGATAGAAGTTCCTATAAACATCTCTGAAAGGAGGCTGTCAGTTTCAGTTGGAAATACAGCTGAAAGGTAAAAATGAAAGTAAAGGCAGTCCACTTGCTACTGTCTGATGCTTAGAATTAGAATTTGTCATACACAAATCTGAAATCAGAAAAAGTCAACTTCAGGAAAAATGAATCACTACTTTTCCTTTTTCTAAAAATACTTCTCTTTTTTAATGTTTATTTATTTTTTGAGAGATGGAGAGAGAGCCTGAGAGAGGAAGGGGCAGAAAGAGAGAGAAGCACAGAGTCTGAGGCATGCTCCACTCTCTGGGCCATCCGTACAGAACCTGATGGCGGACATGAACCCACAAACAATGAGATCATGACCTAAGTTAAACACTGAGACTTGACTGACTGAGCTCCCAAGAGCCACAAATCATGAGTTTTTCTACATCACTCAGATTATATGTTAATGTAATCCCCATATTTTTAAATACGCTATTGTTGGCATATTTTGCAACTTTGACGTTGTTTGTATGTTTAGAAATGAAAGGCTTTGGGGTGTGTGGGTGGCTCAGTGAGGGTTGTGGGTCTGTCTCTCGGTTTCAGCTCCTCATCTTATCCTGTTTTGAGTTCCAGCCCATATCCCCGTCTGCACTGACAGTGTGGAGCCTGCCTGGAATTGTCTCCTATCTCTCTGCCCCTCCTCCCCTCTCTCTCTCCATCTTTCAATGTAAATGGGAAAAAGAAAACCTCAAAAGAAATGAACTTTTTTGCTTGCTTGATTCTGAAAATTGAGTTATACCCTTAAATTCTGTCTAATAATGTCTTTTAAGTGCTAAATACACAGGGGCTTTCATTAGAGATTTCCAGGGTGGATATTGATGAATACATGTTGCAATTTTCCTCTGCATGAA
>NW_021862847.1:0-909 GCF_006229205.1 Suricata suricatta | reverse complement strand
ACTTCCAGCTGATCTGGATCAGAACCCTGTGCAGATGTGTCTGAGACTCAGCTCCACCTGTCAGCAGGGTCTCCCAGGCTGCTAGGTTTCTCCCACCAGAATTGTGAAATCTTCTGTCACCATATACATTTGGGAAATGCCAGGACCCAGCAGCAGGAGCCGAGTGCATATATGAGTGTATGTGGTCGGGCCATCGGGCGAGCAACTGGCAGCTTCCCCTGGAGGGAAGCGGTGACCTGCCTATTAACCAAGACAGATGAAAATATGTGTTCCCCACCCCTGCCAAAGCCACCTGCCTCCGTTTGGACAATCACCTATCTGGACAAGGAAGCCAGCACATCCTGCATGTTGGTAGTGGGGAAACCAAAGCCCCGGGGTATCAGGGGCACAGTACCAGCTGTCACCTCTGACCACCTGGCATGCTCCAGTTGGGGCAGATCCTCTAAACAGTCTTGATAGACAGAACATACAGACTGTGACCTTTTGTATGGGACTTCTGACATTCAGAACCATTTCTCAGAGAGTCATCTGGTTCCTGGCATGGACGCTGCCTTTTCCACAGCTGAATGGTGTTCTGCTACGTGAATGCACTAGGATTCTTCTGCCTTTCTACCATTGTCCACTCAGATGGTTCTTATTTTGAGATTATAATAAAGCTGCTACACATTCTTGCACACGCCCTTCAGTTGAAAATGTGCCCTTAATTTTGTGGGGTCTACACTCAGAAGAGGGACTGGCAGGTTAGAGAGCGTGAGCCTCTCTGCCAGTAATGGTGCTGCTGAAGCAGTTTCCAAAGCAGCCGTGACGTTCCACATCCCCACCTGCTGCTCCACATCCTCACTGGCACGCGGTATTGTAAACTCTAGAATTCTAGTAGGCGAGTAGTTTTTCACTTACATTTATTACAGC
>NW_021862846.1:0-909 GCF_006229205.1 Suricata suricatta | reverse complement strand
GCTTTGCAACTGGATTTTCGGGTTATTTCGTGCCCTGCTGAGCACCCCCAAAGTCACGCTACGGCTGACGAGGTGCATGTAGCGCCCTGGACACGTCCGGCCACAGGATCCCGGCACCGGGTGCCCGGACCCCAGCCTCTCGGGCAGCCCCTTCCTGACGGCCAACGCCAGACACACAGCTTCCTCGGTCGTGTCTCCCGTGTCCCTCACTAGCATGTACGCCGGAGGGCCTGTCCGCCTCGCTCCCAGCCGGGTCTCCAGCACCTAGGACAGCTGGGTACACAGTAGGGGGCATAAATGTTTGCGGAATGAATGAATGCACCCTTGTCCGCATCTCCTCGTGCCTGGCAGGATAGCCATCGTCCCCCAAGTGATGTCCCCATCCTAGTCCCCAGGACGTGTGCACATGTCATCTTGTCACGGCAAAAAAAAAAAGAAAAAAGAAAAAAAGACTTTGCGGATGGGGTTAAATGAGAAGGGGGGTGACCACGGACGATCCGGGGGAGCCCCTGCCGTGAAGGCTGTTAGCAGGGAGGCGGGAGCACCAGCGTCTGGGAAGGGACGACAGAAGTAGAGAACCGCGCCGATGCCTTTCGGGGAAGCCTTGACCAGCCCTTCCTGGCTTTAGGGTGGAGAAGAAGGTCATGGGCCACGGAGTGCAGGAAGCTTCTAGAAGCTGGGAAGAGCAAGGAAATGTCCAGGAGGAGTGGCATCCTCCTGACACGCTGATGTGAGCTTAGGGGGGAGCACAGGACGGAACCAGCGGGAAAGTGTCAGCACCCCGGAGAGCTACCTCCAAGCTGACGCCCGCTCAGCAGTATCTCTTATTAGACGCCCACTGTGTACCAGCACTGTTCGGGGCACTGGGGATACAGTAGTGCAAAAAGTGACCACAATCCCTGCCTTCAC
>NW_021862845.1:0-909 GCF_006229205.1 Suricata suricatta | reverse complement strand
GGGACTTTATAACCCAGCTTATGGATTCCCCCTGGAGGAAGGGAAAGATGTATTTAGAAGCTTCAGATTAGAGGGAGGGAGGGAGGGGGGCGGCCAGGAAGGTCTAGAAGAGCCAAATGCAGTGACCTTTTATTTCTGTTCCATCTGAGATACGAACTTTTAAATACACATTTAGGCTCTTTTAAACAATTCTTATACAAAACAGGTAATCTTGCTTAGAAGCTAGAGCTCACGATTCTTTCCATCATGTGGAACCAATTTCAGTTAACTCTTTGTACACGCCGCCTCCCTTCGCTGGCAGGCTGGCTCCGTGACTTAGACATGTGCATGGCGCCCACCAATGACACGCTCACACCACCATTTCATCTCTAAAATTCTCCCCCCAAGAGAGAGAAGTGGCTATAGATACAAACAGAAGGGGGAAAAGTTACATACAGGCAAAGAGAACTAAAAGTCTCCTTTTTTTAAAAATATGTAAATGTAATTTCGTCACCATTTCTCCTGCAGAATCTGACAGGAGGGAGGCCTCACAATGCTCCTGCTGCAAGTCTAAGAGCAGACTCCCCCCCTGCCGGGGCTCTGTCCTCGCCCGCCCCCTGTCCAGCAGGCTTTCCCCAGACTATTTCCAGCTCTAAAATGCCACAGTGGAACGCTGAGTGTTCAAACCTGCAATAGAAAGAATAGTTTAATTTTCAGGATGACAGTAATTTTCAGGGGACCTCGTGCCCAAGTGTGGGCCCCACCAACAGACGGCCTTATTCTGAACGTTTGCACGATCAGTTTTTTTCTTAATTCAAGTTAGTTAACATACAGTATGATCTTGGTTTCAGGACATCTCTCACATGTGACACAGGGTGCTCATCCCCAAAAGTGCCTTCCTTAATGCCCATCACCCACCTAACCCATCCC
>NW_021862844.1:0-909 GCF_006229205.1 Suricata suricatta | reverse complement strand
AACTTATCACTCCACAGGATCCCATATTTTGAGTATACATTTCTGAAGTCATGCATGTGCACACACATCCCCCCAGGTCCCCCCACAGGAGCCCTGCCTCCTTCTATCTTCACCTTTGTTTTGCTATTGACTCTTAATTTTTATGGTTTTCTAGGTCACACAGCTAAAAATATTTAAAAATATACCTTCATCTAACATACTAAAAGAGTATTTGGAAAATATAATTTCCTATTAAAAATTTAAAAGCGAAATAGATTATAAAGGTAGACAGATGAGGCAAGGTAAATCAGATTATATTTATTTTTAATTCTGAAGCTTCTGATTGATGGGCTACTCTTTATTGTGGGATGTTCTAAACTTCCAAAATATTTTTTATATTATCTTGCATATAATACTTATCAGATAGGACTTCCCTAAAGGAAGAAAACATATACTCTGTGTTTGCTTGTGTGTGTGTGTGTGTGTGAGTGTTTGTGTTGTTGTTGTTGTTGTTGTTGTTGTTTTTAAGTAGGCTTCACAACCACATGGAGCCCAAGATGGGGCTTGAACTCATAACCCTGAGATCAAGGCCTGAGCTGGCATCAAGTGTTGGACATTTAATTAAGTGAGTCACCCAGGCACCCTAGGATATTCTGTTTTTATCCCTAGGTATTGGTTTGTTTGTTTGTTTGTTTGTTTGTTTTTATCAGTGGAGGATTCTTTCAGATAAGTGGATACCACCTCGGTAAGAAAGTGTGCAATATTGGAGAAGGGATTGTAGCGCCTCAAAAGTGAGATAATGATAAGATACACATGTCTCTTCATGGAGTGTGAATGTGTGTATACCCAGAAATCCATAAAGAATCAAGCAAAAATGTTGAAAAACACATTATATAATATATTCAACATATATTAAGCCCCATAGAAATG
>NW_021862843.1:0-909 GCF_006229205.1 Suricata suricatta | reverse complement strand
CTTGGGGAGCGCCTACTAAACTGTAGTCAATGCCGGCAACCTGGTCAATCATCAAGATAACTGTAGAAAAGGAAAGAGGCAGTGCTATGAATAGGGTAGTCAAACACAGTTGTGTGAGTTGTGCACTGTACAATTTCAGGGCTCTCCTCCCACATGGACTTTTGCCCTCGGAGAATGGAAATGGCGCTGGGGCTGATCCTGGTACCTTTAGTCACAAAGAGAGTGCTGTATTCATTCATTCACTCGTTCATTCAGTGTTTATTGAACATGTGCTATATGCCAGGTGCAATGCAAGAGGCTGATGACACAGCAGAGGGAGATAGTCAAAATCTCTGTCCTTTGACAGGGCAAAGTGGGGAGGAAGATAGGGAAAGACAATCAAATACATGAGCAAATGCTTGTAAAAGTGCAATTCTGTTAGGTAACATAAGTCCATAGGATGGTATCAGTCATATGACAGGGGGTAGAATAGGGGGTTGTCACTCGATTTGGACAGGGAGTCAGAGGAGGTGTTGCTTGGGCTGTGGTCTGAAGGAGGAATGGGTGTTGACTCAGTGAAGGGGGGTGGATGTGGGGCAGGGTGTTCCTGGCAGAAGGAACGACATGTGCAAAGATCTTGTAGCAGTGCGGAGCACATTCAAGGTACAGAGGGGGTGTTAGAGGAATTAGCGATACTAGAGGCAGTAGGGACTGTGTGGCCGGCCACATTGCCAGACCATGCAAGGCCTTGTCACTCGAAGCTGGGCTCAGTGTCCTGAGAGTCAGAGGCGTCTTTGATGGGTGCCAAGAAGAGGGGGAGAGCTGACTTGATGTGTGATTGTAACCGACTCGTGTGGCAGCCAGAGGGGCCGGGCTGGGCCGATCCCCGGCCCTACACAGGGAGTTCAGGGCATCCCTGTTTTGTTAAAG
>NW_021862842.1:0-909 GCF_006229205.1 Suricata suricatta | reverse complement strand
GGAGGGGTGCAGCCAAGATGGCGGAGAGGAAGGGAGCTCTGTAAACTCCCTCCACACCGTTTTTCGAACTGAGAAGGATATTACGTTCATCTGAGAGAGCGGAAGGAGAAAAAACGAACTCCAGAAGGAATAGAACCTCAAAGATACCTGAGTGAGTGGGGGTGAACGGGGGAGATCCGAGGACGGGCCAGCCCGGGACAGACAGGGGAGGTAAGATCCCCAGCCCAACGTGGCACAAGTGCGGGGCGCCCGGGAGACAAAGGGAAGAGACAGAGTCGGAACGCGCTCATGGAGCTGTCTCTGGGGAAGAGGTATAGAACGCTTGGCTGCGCTTGGAGACAGAAACCCACTCCATAGATAACTGCTGGGTAGCGGGACGCAAGAGAAGGAATAGCCCCCAGCCCTAAGCCATCTCGGCGGGGAATCAGAGGCGCCTATGGCTGTGAGAAGCGGCTGCTCTGGAGAGGCGCGCTCCGCAGCGGGAAGCGGCCAGAGCGGCGACTGCGCCGGGCGCGAGCAATTCGAACTTGGTTTTGGGAACTGGACCACGGACCGCATTTCCATGGCACACCCCGCCCCCTGCAGGGACTGCGCGAATTCCGGGTCCCCACAGGGAAGAAATAAGGTGCGCACCGACAGGACCCTCAACAAAGAGTCGGTGACGGGTGGAGGCCCTGGGCACGCGCTTAGAATGTAGGAGCTCCCAGCACATTTCCAGCAATGCACAGCATCTTGAGCAAAGCTATCGGAAACTAAGAGAGACTCGGTTTTTCGCTTTTTGTTTTTTTCCTTTCCCCCATTGCAATCGCGATCCGGACTGGGGGTGGGGACTCCGCAATTGAGTCTGTGAAGGTGCGCACTTCACCTCCTGCTGCTCATTTCGCCTCAGGCAGGGGCGGAGCCTCTGAG
>NW_021862841.1:0-909 GCF_006229205.1 Suricata suricatta | reverse complement strand
CGTGGGCCAGGCAGGCGCAGAGTGCAGAGCTCACACTGGAAAATGCCAGAGAATTCAGACCGCTGCACCCACCCTCAGGACCCTGCTAGGTCACAAAGCATCACGGAGGGCCCTGAGAGCAAATAAGTTGCCCCCAAAGAGCCAGTGGCATCCTTGCCCCCAACATCCAGGCAGACACGAGGCCACAGGCCCGGAAGTGACCACCCGGCTCAGTGAAGGCCTTCAGCCCAAAGCAGGGAGGCCTCTGGGCCTGTGTCCCCTCGCCAGGAGCCCCCTTCTCTGCACGGGGGCACCCTCTGCTGCAAGCTGCCCTCTAGGGGCATTTCTAGGCAGTTATCTGTATTGCTTCCACAACTGGACCAACAGCTTTCGGAACAGACCTTCCAAAGAACCACTTTTGTATTTCGGCGACCAACCCAGTGCTTGGGCAGCACGGAAGAAGGGAGGGAGGCAGGCGGGCCTGGGTCACGTGTTACACGGTGAATAACTCGGCCCTGACTCCACCTTGAAGTTGCTAATCTGTGGGAGACTCTCCAAGTACAAGATTCAGCGCTGAGCCGAAGGAAGCTTCCAGCAGGTGGGCTTGGATGTGGGCCAGGAGGAGTGCAGAGCATCAGGGTGGCACCTGACAGGACCGGAAGGGGACGTGCCGCTGGGGGTATGGGGGCGATCCAACATGGCAGCACCCGGGTGCCAGAGTTCTCGGTGTTGGGAACCACACTCCCCTGAAAGCAGAACAGCAGTGACATCCTCAAGTACTAGCCATACACCTCACTGGAGGAGCACGAAAGTACTAGAAAAGGTAGAATTAAGTCCCAAGTGCCCAGCAAGTCTGGACATACGGGGTACCATGCTTTTAGCTGTGGCTCAGCTCGGCTACCTCTCGCCGGCCATGCTGGGTGGGTGGGT
>NW_021862840.1:0-909 GCF_006229205.1 Suricata suricatta | reverse complement strand
ACATCTTCGCTGTTTCTCCTAACACATTCATTGGTATTTTTCAGTATCCTTTACTGGGTCCTTATTTTCTTCCCACATTTTATTTTATAAATTTTGCTGGAATATAGATTCAGGAAATGATCTATATTTCAGTTAGAACTATTTATCCTCAAGAAACTGAAACTCAACTCTATATTGGTAAAGAAAAAAACTTGTTATTATTTATTTATTTATTTATTTATTTATTTATTATCATGAAAAGAATAGAAGAAGTACAACCAAGTACAATGAAAGATAGATCCTGGTATACAAAGTCAGGACCATTCCCCTTGTCTTCCTCTCTCTTTTCTTCTGGTCTCTGCAGCCTCATTACTCTCACTGCATCTGTCCGCCCAACCTCCACTCCAGCTCTGAGATCACTTTCTCCTCCCAAGTTCAGTGCCACATGTGCATGTTTTCTTCCCCTAGAATCTGTGTAAAAAAGCTTAAAAGCGTACAGATAGTCTTATCCTGGATGCTGGCAAAAGGAGTATCACATGGAAAACATGACTTTAGTCATTCATAGGTGAAGAGAAGCTTCATGCAGGGAGAGTTGCATTTTGGAAAACTAAAAGGAAACAAAGGAGAAAGGGCAAATGACTATCATACCAGAGTAAATTCTACTAATCTTCAGCTTTTCTCATCAGTGAATTGGTTAGTTTTGAAATATGCCTTGTGGACCCTAGAATAATATTAATAACAATAAAAATAATAGTTATTAGTTTATTTTATCTCACTACATGGCATGAACTCTGTAACATTTTATATGCATATCATATGATCCTAATGAATCCTTTGAAGTTATAGATGCCATTATTATTCTCATTAGCACATGAAGAAGTCCAGGCATTTAAAGAAATTTTGGAAAGCTACCTCTTTTATTAATAATAA
>NW_021862839.1:0-909 GCF_006229205.1 Suricata suricatta | reverse complement strand
TACTACTATTTTGGCACCAAAAGCCATTGAGACCAGAACCCTGAAGTTGTGCTTTAAAAGTTCCCAGAGGGAGCCAGAGCTGAATCAGGTGACCTCAAAGTGATAAATAATGTTCTTTCTTTACCCAGTATTAGTTTTTTCTGTTAAATAAACCCACCATTTGATTATAAAGTTGCCATAAAGTCATCAAAATTTTTGCGTTCATTAACCTGATGCATATGCACAGATTATATAAGGTATATAAAGTACACCTCTTTAGAACGTATGTGTACACACTCATGCATATATGTGTCACTGTGCACGTTCAAATGACCACCTCACATGACTACATACCTACGTATGAATCATAAGGTGAGTCCTAGAGACACTGGGGTGAAGAGAACAAGACAAGAGCTTACGAGGGAAAACAACGAATTATATTTGTAAGTAATATTTTATGCCTCATTTATGAAAGGTTAACATGTAAATGTATTTGCTGATTTTAAAGTCTCTGATGTAAAATTAAAATCTTGTAAAGTGAAAATACACTTGAAATACAAATGCACTGTAATTTAGTCATAGCTATAATTCAGAAATAATCCCTGGGCCAAAAAATAACAAGAATAATTCTGCCACGCTTTATTGGGAAATTTCTTACTAAAAACTCTGCTGGTTCTTAGGCTTTTGCAGATATCAGTGTACTAGTAATTTGGGAACAGTTGAGATCGGGTCAATTTTTCAGTATAAAAACTCACTGAAATTAAATTACATTATCTATGAGTCATTCTATGGCAATTTAAGCATGGTATTATTTTTTTGAGTGAAAGTTTACATTAGTTTCATGTCATTCATAAAACACTGTCACAAGATGAAATGATTTGATATCCAATGCTCTAACATTTTGTGCCAATAATATATGACTGTTTAATA
>NW_021862838.1:0-1809 GCF_006229205.1 Suricata suricatta | reverse complement strand
TTCTTTGCATACAGTCTGTCCTGAAGGGAATTTCTGGGCCCAGAGTACACAGCCCAAAGAAGCCTCTGCAGTTAGAGATAGTATCTCTCTCTGAATGCCCTGTGGTTAGAGATGGAATGATAGGATCCCTCTGCTTCCTGGATGAGGTTGTTCTCTTTTCCAGGGACAGTTGTTAAGAGCAGTTTCGGCCACTTTTTTCCGTTTGTCTCTCTGCACAGGGGGCTCCCTCCCCTCCATGCTTCTGTGTCTCCGCTGTTTTTATCTTCCCCAGCTCTCAATCATGCACCTAGGAGGCTGTCTTCTTAGTGGACTTTGTCTCTTTTACTTTACGAGTCTTGTGGTTCAGTGTCTTTTGCCTTTAACCCTTCTTTGTTTGATAGATGCAGGCAGGAGTTCGGGGACTCCCTACTTCTCCCCCATCTTGCCACCTCCCCTAGGAACCAATTTAAACACCAAAGAGTAACAGAAACAAAATTACAGAGATTAAATCAAAATTATAAAAAACAAGAAATAAAATTGTAAAATGTCAACCCTCTTAATATAATTTATGAATGAAATTAATTAATAAAAATACTAATACGTTTGGGGATGGTGATATGTTTGGTTTTAAAGTTTTTTCTATGTTATTTTTAGCACTGATCAAAAGTTGTTGAAGGACATATTTAGTTATCTTTACAGATTTCTTATAATAACTCACAGCCTAGATGAATTTTTTCACTCAAACGTCTCTATATTGCTGTGTCATACTGTAATTCTGTTTTCGTATCAGTGGACTGGTTAATCCAATCAAAATACAAAACAAATATTATTGAATTCTAGCAGATGCAATGAAAAGGAAACATTCAAAAGAATTATATTTAAATTAGCCATGTTCTAAAACAGTATTTTTATGAAATATAATTCTGTCCCAATTCAATAAGAGCAGCTGTAGTATCAATGAAGTGACAAGGTAAATTTTGGTTTTGTTTAGAATGCTAGCAGAGGAGAAGGGCAAAGGGAGGAGAGAGAGAATCGACAGCAGGCTCCGTGCTCGGTGTGAAGCTTGACACAAGGTTTGATCCCATGATGCTGGGATCGTGACCTGAGCTGAAATCAAGAGTCTGATGCTCAACCAACTGAGTCTTTAAAATTTTTACAAAATATAAGTCAGATGTTTAAAGAGAGATGACTTGCAAGTGTCCTACTGTAATGTTTAGCTGTTTTGAAAGCTGAATCAGACCCACATATGACTCCAGGTCCCTGATACCATAGTTTAATCCTTCTATTCCTCTGGAGCCCACAAATCCAGGGGGCCCTCCAGTGCTCTAGGACCTGTGTCCCAGACTGGGTAGCACAGCAGAGCCAAAAAGACCACTTGGGAAAAGGTAGAATTTAAATTCCTATCAGTCAGTTTTGTTTGTTGTGACCATTTCCTTAGTGCATTGAACTTTTTCTCAGTCAACAGAGCTCTCAAAAGGAAACTTTCTGAAGCTTTTCTCTCATGGGAGATCATCTAGTTTTGATAAAAAGAATTATATCTTTCTAATTCTTTCTCAAAGTCCTTAATTTCAGGATACTTGCATAGCAAACAGCCTTAGAAGAGAGAGATCATGTCTGCCACCAGAGCAAAGGGTAAGCATACTTATTAACCAGTTAAAAGATCAGGTCACTTAAGTTGGAGTTCCTGTCCTGGAATCCACTGTTTGTGCAGGCATCCATTTGGACACATCTGCATCATCCTTGTGGGACTTGAGGGGCAAGGGGAATGGACACAAATATGCTGATGCCCATGTTGTTTGCTGCTCTACGAATGAACACATCCTTTCCTTT
>NW_021862837.1:0-909 GCF_006229205.1 Suricata suricatta | reverse complement strand
CGGTGCCTGTGTGGGGAAGCTCCCTTAGAAAGGCCTGGATCTCCGGGAGCCTGACAAGTCGGCAGCTGGGAACTCCTCAGCCTTCTCTCTGTTCCTTCCAATGCCGCCAGTCGGTGCAGGTTTCCCAGATGTGCAGCCGACTGCAGCCACTCAAGCCTGTGGCCCTTTCTCTCCCTTCGGCTCTGCAAGGGCTGCCGGGAGTGACGCCCCCAGTCGGTCTCTGCTTCTGGCACTTTTGTAAGCTTTACTCCATGGCTGGAAATTGAAGCTCGCTATGGAACCCTCTTCCTAGGAAAGAGCCACAACTCCAGGTAGCAATGGAAATCAACGCCACAGGGACACAATTAGCAAAGTCCCGATGCCAGCAGCTCTATGGGACACTTCACCAGGTTCCTACAAGAGAATAATGAGGAAAAAAAGAATATATATTAAAAAGATAAAGAACCTATATATCATAGGCAGTATTTTACCAGGTTTATTTTATGTACTCAAATACATACAATTATTTTTATTATTTTTATTTTTTTTAATTGTTTTAAGTAGTTTATTGTCAAATTAGTTTCCATGCAACTCCCAGTACTCTTCCCCACAAGTGCCTTCCTCCATCACCACCACCTCTTTTTCCCCCTCCTCCTTCCCCTTCAATTCTCAGTTCATTTTCAGGATTCAATAGTCCCTCAGGTTTGGCGTCCCTCTCTCTCCCCAAATCCCTTTCCCTCTTCCCCTCCCCTGTGTCCTCCATTAAGTTTCTACTGTTCTCCTGTTAGACCTGTGAGTGCAAACATATGGTGTCCTTCTCTGCCTGACCTACTTCGCTTAGCATGACACCCTCGGGGTCCATCCACTTTCCTACAAATGGCCTTCTGTCATTCTTTCTCATTGCCACGTAATACTCCATTCATACAATTA
>NW_021862836.1:0-909 GCF_006229205.1 Suricata suricatta | reverse complement strand
CTTGGGGAGCGCCTACTAAACTGTAGTCAATGCCGGCAACCTGGTCAATCATCAAGATAACTGTAGAAAAGGAAAGAGGCAGTGCTATGAATAGGGTAGTCAAACACAGTTGTGTGAGTTGTGCACTGTACAATTTCAGGGCTCTCCTCCCACATGGACTTTTGCCCTCGGAGAATGGAAATGGGGCTGGGGCTGATCCTGGTACCTTTAGTCACAAAGAGAGTGCTGTATTCATTCATTCACTCATTCATTCAGTGTTTATTGAACATGTGCTATATGCCAGGTGCAATGCAAGAGGCTGATGACACAGCAGAGGGAGATAGTCAAAATCTCTGTCCTTTGACAGGGCAAAGTGGGGAGGAAGATAGGGAAAGACAATCAAATACATGAGCAAATGCTTGTAAAAGTGCAACTCTGTTAGGTAACTTAAGTCCATAGGATGGTATCAGTCATATGACAGGGGGTAGCATAGGGGGTTGCCACTCGATTTGGACAGGGAGTCAGAGGAGGTGTTGCTTGGGCTGTGGTCTGAAGGAGGAATGGGTGTTGACTCGGTGAAGGGGGGTGGATGTGGGGCAGGGTGTTCCTGGCAGAGGGAACGACATGTGCAAAGATCTTGTAGCAGTGCGGAGCACATTCGAGGCACAGAGGGGGTGTTAGAGGAATTAGCGATACTAGAGGCAGTAGGGACTGTGTGGCCGGCCACATTGCCAGACCATGCAAGGCCTTGTCACTCGAAGCTGGACTCAGTGTCCTGAGAGTCAGAGGCGTCTTTGATGGGTGCCAAGAAGAGGGGGAGAGCTGACTTGATGTGTGATTGTAACCGACTCGTGTGGCAGCCAGAGGGGCCGGGCTGGGCCGATCCCCGGCCCTACACAGGGAGTTCAGGGCATCCCTGTTTTGTTAAAG
>NW_021862835.1:0-909 GCF_006229205.1 Suricata suricatta | reverse complement strand
TTAAATATTCATGGAAGCAGTCATACATTTTGTGGTCAAATGCTCTACCCCTGAGCTATACCCCCGGTCATACATTTTATTCTTATAAGTTGCTGTTGCTACGTAGATGTTTCTCCACAGCAGTTAGCAGAAGAACCTTTAGTTGGTGGTTCTTGAACTTTACTGCGTTCTGAATAACTTGGTGTAAAACAAGAGATTTTCTAGCTTAACTCCCAGAAGTTCTAATTTTGGATATTTGTGCTGATGCAGACATACATTGAAAGAGGTGCTCTAAGCAGAAAATGGCTGTGAACTGTTTGGAGGTTGATATGTTGATACAGGGTTTGGAGGGACTGCCTTATTTTACAGTGGATCTGAGAGAGAGAGAGAGATCTAAAAGCCTGTAGGTGGTGTTGGTTTAGAAGAAGAGAGAAAAGCAATTGAAATGTGGCCAGTGGGGAAAGAAAGTAGGGGGGCAAAGAGGTCTGAGTGGCTAGGAGGCATTCTAGAAGTCTCCACTGCCAGAGGCTTGCAGGGGTTGACATTGGCTACCTTTTGCTGTTTGGTTGCTGGCTGAAGTAATGAAGAAGCATTTTTTTATTATAATTTCCCTCCAGGGAGCTCTTGGGTTAAAGAGCGCACACACCAACCGCTGTGGATCATCGGACACTGAACAGTGGTAAGAGCAGGATGCAGCGGGGTCTGCAGAGAGCGGCCCTCAGAGCAGTATTTACAGGCTTGGGTGCATTCTTCAGAAAACGAGTTTGAGGCCTTGAATTCAGAAAGCTGGAGAGGTGTTTGGTGGTGGGAAACAAATTAACCACAAACTAAAGACCAGAGAAACAGACAAAAAAACCCAAAACAAAACAAAGTTGGCAAAAATCAGTTTTTTGCCCCCTCTGTGCCTGCACCTACACGACCAAAAGTGAT
>NW_021862834.1:0-909 GCF_006229205.1 Suricata suricatta | reverse complement strand
GACACAGAATCCGAAGCAGGCTCCAGGCTCTGAGCTGTCAGCATAGAGCCCGATGCAGGCTCGAACTCATGAACTGTGAGATCATGACCTGAGTCGAAGCTGGACGCTTAACTGAGTGAGCTACCCAGGTGCCCCCTAAAAAAAATTTTAACATTTATTTATTTTTGAGAGACACAGAGAGACAGGGCATGAGCGGGGGAGGGACAGAGAGAGACGGAGACACAGAATCCAAAGCAGGCTCCATGCTCTCAGCTGTCAGCACAGAGTCTGATGCAAAGCTTGAACTCACAAACCATGAGATCATAACCTGAGCAGAAGTCAGATGCTTAATAGTCTGAGCCATCCAGGCTACATTTTTTAAAAATAGGCTCCATGGCCAACGTGTGGCTTGAACTCATGACCCTGAGATTGAGAGTCATGTGCTCTACCGACTGAGCCAGCCACAAGCCTCTACATGTATTTTTTTTAATGTTTTATTTATTTATTTGATACGGGGAGAGACAGAGCATGAGAGGGGGAGGGGCAGAGAGAGAGAAGGAGATACAGAACCAGAAGCAGGCTCCAGGCTCTGAGCTAGCTGTCAGTACAGAGCCTGATGCGGGGCTCGAACCCACGAACGTGAGATCTGACCTGAGCCGAAGTCGGAGGCTTAACCGACTGAGCCACTCAGGTGCCTCGAGCCTCTACATGTTTTTAAAGAAGTTCCCTCAAATTGTTTTAGTTTTAGACTCCTCAAAGCATGGATCTGCCTTTGGTTCTTATTAATTAACCTCAGAATATTTGCATCTGTTAGATTCACGTGGGAAAGATTTGTGGAGGTGAAAGGTTAAAAGACAATCAGATTTTAATTTTTAAAAAATATTTACTTATTTAGAGAGACAGAGGCAGAGCATGAGAGGGGAAGACAGA
>NW_021862833.1:0-909 GCF_006229205.1 Suricata suricatta | reverse complement strand
TTTGTGGTACACTGTCTTCTTAACCGCCAGGTAAGGCTAATTATTTTATTTCTCATCAGTCAAGTCCCACAATCTTATTGAGTGGCTATTCACATTCTCACCCTTCTTTTGTATTTGTATTCTGCAGTTGTCTTGATTCTGGGGAAAGGATTTAGGTGCTGCTTTGGTATGCTGTGTGTGCTGGGTGCATCTGACTAAATTTTACATTCCAACCTATATCTTGAGAGTGTGCTTTTGACACCTGGAGTACAAAATATCGTAGACTGTGTGGCTTGGACAACAGAACTATCACTTATAATTCTAGAGGCTGGAAACAGGTCAGAGGGTCTGTGCAATTGGGTTCTGGTGAGAGCTCTCTTTTTTTTTTTTTTCCAGAAGGCCACCTTCTTGCTGTGTCCTTACATGAGAGAGAGAAGGAGAGAAGGCTTTTATGTTTCTTCTTCTTTTTTTTTAATAGTTTATTATTAAGTTGGTTTCAATATAACGCCCAGTGCTCTTCCCCACAAGTGCCCCTCTCTATGACCATCACTGCACTTCCCCTTCCCCCTCCCTCTTCAGCCCTCAGTTTGTTTTCAGTATTCAAGAGTCTCTCACGATTTGCCTCACTCCCTCTCCCTAACTCTCCCCTTTCTTTCTCCTTCCCATGGTCCCCTTTTAGGTTTCTCCTGTTAGACCTATGAGTGAAAGCATATGGTATCTATCTTCTCTGCCTGACTTATTTCACTTAGCATGACTCCCTTGAGGTCCATCCACTTTGCTACAAATGACCATATTTCATTCTTTCTCATTGCCATGTAGTATTCCACTGTGTGTGTGTATACACACACACACACACACACACACACACACACACACCCCACATCTTCTTGATACCTTCATCAGTTGTTGGATATTTAGGCCTTTTCCATG
>NW_021862832.1:0-909 GCF_006229205.1 Suricata suricatta | reverse complement strand
GGCCAGGAGACTGATCCCCGCGTCCTCACAAGTGGCGACCACTCACCTCCGCCGGTCCCGCAGCTGAAGTTCTAAACTTTTCCTCCAACAGGGAGAGGAAGGGTGTTATGAAGTTTGAAAGGGAAGTCCCGCCCCCTTCCCGGATTCCGATTGGCCGGCTCCGGCCCCACCCACGCCAAGGCCGCAGGAGGATTGGCTGCAGTAGGGGAGCCCGCCGCAGGCCGGGAGCGGTGGGCAGCCGGGGGCCCCCCAGGTGTCAGGTGGGGCCGGGACCGCCGGCGCCGCCTCCGTCGCCTCCTAGCTAGCTTGCAGCCCGCACAGTTGAAGGTTTGCGCGCGGCTCGGGCGCGCCGCGCCGCCGGGAGCCGGACCGCGAAGACTTGGCCATGAAGAGCCTCAAGTCCCGTCTGAGGCGGCAGGACGCGTCCGGCCCCGCGTCGTCTGGCGCCGCCGCCGCCGCCTCAGCCAGCGCGGTGAGTCCCCTGGCCCGTGCGCGTCCCGGGCTGCCGGGGCTGCCGGCGCTGCCCTCCCGAGAGTCGTGGGGTTCTTTGCTCCCAAGCGCGCGCCGCCCTCCTCGTCCCGCTCCGTTGGCCCGGGGACTCCTCCTCGCTTGGGCCAGGACTCGGCGTCGGCGCGGAGACCCTGGGGACCCTCCCGGTCGCCGCCGCGGCACTACCCCCGCCGCTCAGCCCCGGATCTCCGAGCTCCTGGGTGAAACCTCGGCGCTCCGGGATGAAGTCGGCCCCTCTCCACCCCCCATCCCGGGTTTCTGGCTCCCCGCACCCCGGCGCCGGCTCTTCCCCGGCGACCCCGGCCCCTCCCCTCGCCCGGGGCTGGCCGGGTGCCCCACGCGCGGTCAGTGGGGCCGGACCCGCGGGGGGCCGGGACGGGGGACTAGCGCCCAGCGGTC
>NW_021862831.1:0-910 GCF_006229205.1 Suricata suricatta | reverse complement strand
CCTCAAGGATTGACGAGGCAGAGAGAAGAATAGGTGAATTAGAAGATATAGTTATAGCAAGAGAGGAAGCTGAAAAAAGGAGAGAGAGATTAATCCAGGAGCAGGAAAATAGAATTCGAGATCTGAGTGTAAAAGCAAATGGAACAACATCCGTATCATAGGAATTCCTGAAGAGGAAGACAGAGAGAAAGGGCCTGAAGGGATACTAGACCAAATTATAACTGAGAATTTCCCAAATCTGGGGAAAGAAATAGACATTCAAATTCAAGAGGCACAAAGAACTCCCTTAAGATGTAATTTGAATCAACCTTCGGCACGACATATCATAGTGAAACTGGCAAAATATAAAGATAAAGAGAGAATTCTTAAGGCAGCTAGGGAGAAAAGGGCCCTCACATACAAAGGGAAACCTGCCAGAGTGGTTACAGACCTATCGAATGAAACTTGGCAGGCCAGGAAGGAATGGCAGGAAATCTTCAATGTGATGAACAGAAAAAACATGCAGCCAAAAAACCTTTATACAGCAAGCCTGTCATTCAAAGTAGAAGGAGAGATAAAGATGTTCCCAAATAAACAAAAATTGAGAGAATCCATGACCACCAAACCAGCCCTATAGGAAATCCTAAGAGGGACTCTATGAGGGAAAGGTTGCAAAGAATACAAGGTGTCAAAGACACCACTATAAACATGAATTCTAGGGAGAACACAATGACTCTAAACCCACATTTTTCAATAACACTGTATGTAATGGACTGAATGCTCTAGCCAAACGACACAGGGTAGCAGAATGGATAAAAAAACAAAACCCATCTATTTGCTATCTACAAGAGACTCATTTTTGACCTGAAGATACCTTCAGGTTGAAAGGAAAGGGATGGAGAAATATCTATCATGCGACTGGAAGCCAAAA
>NW_021862830.1:0-910 GCF_006229205.1 Suricata suricatta | reverse complement strand
CAGAATTCATGCACAAAACTTAATCCAAAATTCTAAGTTTAATAGGCTGGTTATTCTCCATACCCAAGCATCATCCCAGATTCATTCTCTACCCCTCTCTGTCCTGATTTATGCCTTGGAGGCCAATCCCTTGGAATTGTATCAAAACCAGGCTTCCTTGTCCTATTGGTTTTTGGTTGGGAGGCACTGTCAGAAGATAGAAGGTGGAAAGAGAGAAAAGTCCGGGGTATTTATTCCCCTCCATTCCCTGTCTTTCCAAGATTCTGGTGGTGGGGTGGCTGCGCACCTCTGCAAATGCAGCTCCCTGTAAGAACTGTTCTCTCAAGGTTCCTGCTCTCTTCAGGCACTGGAGCATTGATTGGTCTGTTCTCCTCCACCAAGAGGCCTGGATGGTGGGATGACTCCTGGCTGCACTAATCTCTAAGTGCCGCACCCCCCTCTTGTTGGTTCCTTTAACCCTACCCACACCTCTGTGAATAGTGCCATCATTCAATTAGCTTCCATTAAATTCATGTAAGTGGACCTTTTCCTGATAGGTTCCTGACTGACACATTTGACTAAACATATTCCTGAAACAGTTTAGCCTTTGATAATTTTGATAAATTTTTGTCCTACTGAAATTAGAAGGATTCCTAGGGACACTCCAGAAAAAAAAAAAAAAAAAAAGAAAAGAAAAAAAAGAAAGAACCAATACCCCGAGGGCATTGGTTAAAAGGAGAAAAATACTCTATCAAAAGCAGCAGCAAATGTTCCAGCCAAGAGTTTTGAAAACATTTAGTAAAGGCATTTCAAGAACCCTCAAGGTCATAGAACTTTTCATGCTGTTCATTGTAATGACTGTAAGTGCACCTCAGTAGTTGAAGCTTCATGGTAATCCCAAAAGATATTGTAAACTTCCCTAAAAGTAAAA
>NW_021862829.1:0-910 GCF_006229205.1 Suricata suricatta | reverse complement strand
GTGAGCACGGGAGGGGCAGAGAGAGATAGAATAACCCCACACTGCCAGTATGGAGCCCAGCACAAGGCTCAAACTCACACATCATATCATGACCTGAGATGAAATCAAGAGTTGGACGCTTAACTGACTGAGCCACCCAGGCGTCCTGGCACTTAATTGTTTTCATGTTTGAAATTATACACAACTTGCTGCTAAAAGAGATCTCTGGGTTTTTAAGCATAATTTGATAATTCAGTCATTCATTTTATCTTCTACACACCTTAACAATTATACAGTAGGCAAAGAAGAAAAACGTGTAAGACAAGAAAAAAAGAAAAGAAAAAAGAAAAAAAAAGGTAGATTAAAACTTGGAATATGGAGGGTCATGAACAAGATGGAAAACTACGCTCCTTCCCCACAAAAGACAGCAAGTTAGCAAAACCATAGGCATCGGAGTAATTTTGAGAACTCTAGAGACAAGTTGAGAAGCCACAGTACACGGGCCAATGTAAAGCTATTATGGGATACAAACACAAGGTTAGGAAATTTCACACATTTACATGCATATCTGTGGCAATCCCTTGCACCAATGAGCAGTGACACTGGGAAGAACCTCCCATACCAGAGTCAGTGCCTTGGTATTGAAACAAAGAAGGGACTATATGTTCAATAGTCTACCTATATGGAGGCAGCTAGAGGGAATGGATAAAGTATAGCTTCACTCAGAGTGCTTATGACCTGTGGCCAAATTTGGAAACCACTGAAAACACTTTATAGCTGGAGTTCTGCAAGCAGACATCAGAGGGACAAGAGATCAGTAAAGGTTTCTTTAGCTAAGATGAGTACCAGTCTTCAATTGGATAAAGCCAATATATAAAAAAGGAAATGGTGATTATTTATTCAAATGCCCAAATCTCATGAATAGAACTCA
>NW_021862828.1:0-910 GCF_006229205.1 Suricata suricatta | reverse complement strand
GTGTGAGGGCATTCGGAGAGCTCTGTAGTCATTTTCAGCCATTTGAAGCTGCAAGGCCGGCTGTGGGGACGGATATGCCGTCTCCCGCTCCTGCCGCCCACCTTCCCCTTGTCTCCTTTCTCTCAGAGGCTCCGTCCGTCTTTGTCTAGTGACCTAACACTGTGAGTGGAGAGCACAGTCCCCAGTTCGGCACCTCCGGAGACCCGGTCACGGGTTAACCCTAACCCGGGTCTTCTCAGCCCGCCTTCCGTCCAGGGGAACCAGAGCCGCAGGGGGCCCGGGTGCAGGTCCTTTCATGAAGTCCACAGCAGACGCTGATGCAGGTCACATGCCTGCAGGCTGGGGGAGAGCTCCTGTGTCCACTGTTTGTGCCTCCCTCCCCTAGAATTCTTGTACCAAACCCAGTTCCCTGGGGTGCGGGTGTCGGGAGGCAGGGCCTCTGGGAGATGGTTAGGTCATGAGGGCAGGGCTCGAGTCATGGGATTAGCGGCCTTCTGAGACCGCAGAGGGCTCCTGCCTCCCCTCCCCTGCCCCCTCCCCTCCTTCCCTCCTTTCCTGCCCTTCTCCTCCTTTCCCCCTCCTTCCTGTCCCTCTCTGTCCCTCCCTCTGCCCTGTGGGCACACAGTGAGAAGGCCGCTGTCTGCAAACCACCAAGAAAGCTCCCACTAGGAACCGAACTGCCTGACCCCTTGACTTTGGACGTTTAGCTCTCAGAACTGTGAGACACGGATGTGTGTTGTCTGTGGCGTGTTGGCAGAGCGGCCCAGGCTGGCCAGGAGGGCTCCCCAGCTCTTGATGCTGCCCGAGCGCCTCGTTCCCGGCCGAGCCCGCGTGCCTGCCCGAGAACCTTCCAGGACAGGAGCCGAGCAAAGCCAGGGCTGCCAGAGTCCCCGCCCCCACCTAACCCTGG
>NW_021862827.1:0-1810 GCF_006229205.1 Suricata suricatta | reverse complement strand
AGGAGGAGGAGGAGGAGGAGGAGGAGGAGGAGGAAGGGGGGAGAGAAGCCCAAGCAGGCTTCGCACGGCCAGCATAGAGCCCAGTGTGGGGCTCAATCCCATGAACTGTGAGATCATGACCTTAGCTGAAATCAAGAGTCAGACACTTAACCAACTGAGCCACCCTGGTGCCCCCAGTTACTTTTTTTTTTTTAATGGAGACATCTGTCTTGCAAGTCTCCATTTTCTTGCTCCAATTTGGACTGATTGCCCTCTAGGCCTGCTGCACAGTTCTCATCTCAGTGTTTCCTTTCATTCCCCTCCTATGATGAGGCTTATTTCCTGAGTCCCAAATGTTCCTGCCTCCTGGAGGACTTTTTCCAGTCACTTCCTGAGAAAGGGTACACAAGAGTTAAGTTTTCTAAGACTTGGCATGACCAAAAAATTTTTTATTCTACTCCAAATCTTGATTAATAGCTTTGTGGGATATAAAATTCTTATTTAAAGAATTTCCACTAGAATTTTGAAAACACTTTCCCATTAATTTCTAACTTACAGTGTGGCTGTTGAAAAGTCCATTGCCATTATGATTCTCCATTCCTTTGTATGTAACCTGTTTTTTCATTCTGAAAGCTTCTACGATCTTGTATTTATTCCTTATGTTCTGAGTTCTTATGATGCTGTCATAGAGTAGGTCCTTTTGCATTAACTGAGCCAGGCACGTGTTGGATCCTTGCAATCTGGACCCTCAAAACCTTCATTCCTGGGCAATTTACACTGCTTGTTTTCTTCTATCCATTTTTCTCTCTTTTCTCTTCCTAGAACTCCTATTTATTAAATTTTGGCCATCTGGATTAATTCTCTAATGTTTCGTATCTTTTTTTCTCTGACTTCCCATGACTTTACCTTTTTTCTCTACTTTCTGGGTAAGAGTCTTTATCTTACAACTCCTCTAGTGATTTTTAAAATTCCAGTTATGCTGTTTTTTTTTATTTCTAATAGTTCTTCTTTATTATGTATTCCTTTTTTCTTTTTAAGGATCTTATTTTTGTTTATTGCATGAAAAATGTTAACTCTATAAGGATATTAATCACTATTTTTTAACACCTCCCGATCAATATATTGTCTCTGTTTTCTTTGAGTTCTCTTCTTCTCTCCATTCTTTCATGTTAAAGATTTTCCTCAAATGCCAGGTAATCCTCTGTTGTCTATGTTTTATTTTTTGTTTTTTTTAAATAATTTTTTAAATGTTTTGTTTATTTTTGAGAGACAGAGACAAACAGAGTGCAAGCAAGGGAAAGGCAGAGAGAGAGGTACACAGAATCCAAAGTATGCTCCAGGCTCTGCGTTGTCAGCACAGAGTCCGAAGTGGGGCTCGAACTGACAAACTGTGAAATCATGGCCTTAGCTGAAGTCAGACTGACTGACTGAGCCACCGAGCCACCCAGGTGTCCCTTTAAATAATTTTTAAATGTTTATTTATTTTTGAGAAAAAGAGAAACAGAGCACAAGCAGGGGAGGTGCAGAGAGAGGGGCAGACACAGAATCTGAAGCAGGCTCCAGAGCCTGGTGGGGGACTCTAACTCACAAACTACAAGATGATGAACTAAGCTGAAGTCGGAAACTTAACCAACTGAGCCACCCAGGCAGCCTTGTTGTCAATATTTTAAAATGAAAGTTCTTCTAAGATTTACTCACTGTAAGACAGTTGCTAACTTCCACTGTAGATAATTGAGCAGGAACCCAGGCATTTCACTGGAAGAGCAATAGTTATCATTATCAGCAATCCTCATTTTTCATTATTTCTATATGAATAAATGTCAGTTATCAT
>NW_021862826.1:0-910 GCF_006229205.1 Suricata suricatta | reverse complement strand
TATCAAAATTTGTGGGATGCAGCTAAAGCAGTTCTTTGAGGGAAAGTTATAGCAATTGAATGTGCATATATATTAGAAAAGAAGAAAGATCTAAAATCAGTCAGCTAAGCTTCCACCTTAGAAAAAGAAAAGTAAATCAAGCCCAAAGCAAGCAGAAGAAGAGAAATAACAAGAATTGAGAGCAGAAATCAATGAAGTTGAAAACAGCAAATCAATAGGGAAAACCAATGAAACCAAAAGCTGGTTCTTTAAAAAATTCCAGAGAAGGGAGAGATCAGATGCTATCAGGCCATCACCAGCCATTTTCCTCCCTGGGGACATTTGCAGATTCTGGCCATGGGCTGAGGATCAGATCTGGTGCACAGAGAAGGCTCCTACAGCGGGGTGAGGGGGGAGAGAAACCAGCAAAACCTGGCAAGATGGTGCAGGGCTAGGGTGCTGTTACAGAAACTATGATTCCTAATAGCACAGCCAGATTTACATTGTCGAATTCTTAGGCTATCTGGGGAGGCAGGAACTTTTAGTAAGGTAGGTTGAAATCTGTTGTATCCTATAGAGCGAATCGGGTTTTCTGTTTCTTCTTGTGTATGCTGTTATAGCTGAGTAGATACCTGGGCTGAGCAGGCCTAATTTATCCTTCGTGAATTTACAAATCAGGTGATTTACTGTCTTGCCCCTGGAGGGGAGAGAATAACGGGGTGGACAGAGGCCATTGAGCCCTGAAGGCCATGTAGCTTCTCAGACCGGTCCTCCTCTTCCCACACCTCTGCAAGTGGCCAAGCTGCCTCACACCTGGGGTCTCCTGTGTCCTTGCAAGGATCCCATGTGTAGGTGGGGGAGAGATTATTGCCCCACTTTATGGATGAGGAATCTGGGTCTTGAATAACTTGCCCCAAAGGATGCAAGTGTC
>NW_021862825.1:0-910 GCF_006229205.1 Suricata suricatta | reverse complement strand
GCTCAGAAAACGACTTGACTTGCAGCGTGAGCTATTAGACAAGACAGCAGCCTGGGGTATTCTCTCCTGGAATGGGGGAAGCCTGGGCTGTCTTTTCTTCCAGCATTTGTGGCAATCATCAGAAAAGAGCAGCTGTCAAAATCGCCTCCTGCCCCAGTGGGGTTGCCAACCACCGCAATCTTTACCTAATTGGTTTATTAATCTTACAACGCAATACTAGCCTCTGTCTCATTGTGCCTCACTAGCTAACCAGAACTGGGTTTTGTAAATATGTTTAATTAAGCTCCAAAAGCCATGAGCCTTCTGTCTTCTTGGTTGCACTCTCCCACCAGGCCAGACACCAGCCGGAACTGAAATAAATGAATGGTCGTGCTTCCCTGTCCATCTGCTCCCACCAGGAGGTGATGAAGCTAAAGCAGGACATTCTGAGGGAAGAAATGTTTCCACCTCATCAGAGGTTAGCTCCTCCCCATGACGGGAGGACTACTATTCTGTGGAGAAACATAAATTAAGAGCTCCAGAGGGAGAAGAAAGAAAATGATGTCACTCAAAATTTTATATATAAGTTGCTCTTTCTTCTAGCCACCCATCAATGTCTGGAATGAGACCTATCTATTGCAAAGGGGTAGCCCTTCTCTATGATTCTTTGGACTCCTGGGCCCAATGCGCCCACCTTGGGGAGAGTGGGAATGTCCAGGGATGGGTCTAAGGAAGAAATGCATGACTGTATCTTCTACCACATCGTTTTCACAGCTGTTTGCACATCTGTCTCACCCAATAAATGCATGGATTGCAGGCAAAGTCTAGTACCTAGCTCAGTGCAGGGAAAATAGTAGACATTTAAGTTTTAAAGATGGAAAATAAGGACGGCAAGCAGGAAGGAGAGAGACAAAGGGAAGAAAAAAGGAAA
>NW_021862824.1:0-910 GCF_006229205.1 Suricata suricatta | reverse complement strand
ATGACACCAACCAGATTTGCTGAAATCATTGAGAAGAATCTCAAGAGTGCTAGTAGTAAAACAGAGGTCCATATCAGGTAATTCAGGATCATGTCATTTCCCCCAGAAAGAAACCTTGTGCCCATTGGCAGGCACTCCTTGTTCCATGTCCCCACCCAGCCATCATTTGGTGGACATTCGTATGTTTCTACCTTTTGAATACCATGAATAATGCGGCTATAAGCATTGATGTCCATGTTTTTGTGTGAGCATATGTTTTTGTGTCTCTTAGGTATGTACCTAGGAATTGAATTATTGGATCCGATTGTAACTCTTTAGTTTTTTGATGAACTTATGTATCTTGTTTTGGTGAATTATTTGTATCTTTTTTTGACACAAGTAAAGAACACAGCATGCCTAAGTTGGCATGAAATGAGAATCTCTGCCTTGTAGATTCCTCAGTTAGGTACCAGAGCTGGTTCCCTGGTCATCGTCAGCGGCTGGGCTGTGGGACGCAAACGCTACCCCTCTGGGTTCTGTTACCCTCTGGTGATCTCCCCATAACCCTGTAAGCAAAACCAGTCTGACCTTGGGGACTTTAAAATAAGTCAGCAGATACTTGCTTTCCCTAAACAGTTGTTTACTTCCAGTGTTGTTACTCTGGGGAGCTTCCACTTAAAATATTCTTCAGTACTTAATTGTGACTGGAGTTCACGTAATTCAGGAAAATCCCTATGGTCTAAAGAGAGTGAATAAAAAAACGCAGTACTTAGAGTTTGATAAGATATTTGGAACAGTTAGCATATATTTAATCTGTAGCAACATTTAGTCCTGAATGTAGGAACATTTAGTTCCTTTTTTGATCTGAGGAGACACCAGAGCTACTTTGTGTCAGTATATAGTGGCTCTGTGGTTACACACCAGTGAGGGC
>NW_021862823.1:0-910 GCF_006229205.1 Suricata suricatta | reverse complement strand
GCCGCTCCCCACGCCCTCAGTCCTGGCACCTCAGATCCCGTGCCCTGCCAGCACAGCAGGTTTCCAGCACCTTGACAACATGACTATCTTTGGAAAGGTTACATCACCCTCCAGCTTTGCCCAAAAGGGTTTCCAGGACCGTCCAGATCGGCAGTCGAGAGGCTTTTTACTAAAAAGGAGACGGGAACAGGAGCAGTGGGGTGGGGTGCGGGAGGAAGGGGGAAGCTGGAAAAACAAACCAAGGAACAAAAATAGATGTTGCTCAGAAATCCCCTGGCTGCTGCTTCAGGAACCAGTCTTGCCAGCAAATCTCTACAGTGACCAGCATGCAGGAGAAGTCTCACAAACAGCGCTGACCACCCGGGCCCTACTCACAGCACGTAAACAGCCCGTGGCTCAACCTCTCTGAGCTGGAGCTTCTTCTAGCAGCAACACCACCAACCGCCCAGGGCAGCGGCCAGGACAACTGAGGTCACTAATTAGCACAGTTCCGGGTGTAAGCTAGTGTTCCATAGAAAGGACCCATAATATACACTATAGAATAGTTATAAATTATTTTGACTGGGAAACGATATCATCAGACACAGAGGAGTTTCTGGGGCTCTGCCAGCGCTCTCCTACTGCAAGTGGGTGCAAGTTACACAAGTATATTCGGCTTGTGGAAAATCCCTTGTATCTTTATGATTGGGGCATTTTTCTGTTTGGGTGTTCCATCTGCATTTCATAAAGCCTCTAGAAGACATGGCAACAGGGATACACTCATGTCTGGCTCTGCCTCCTTCTACCGGCCGTAGAGTGTGGGACTGGGGATGACGGAGCAGGAGCCGGGCCCCTTCCCTCACACAGAGGGCCCTGAGCCCACCCCAGGTGCCAACCCCTGCTGGCCTCCCATAGCCAATATGCTGTCAGC
>NW_021862822.1:0-910 GCF_006229205.1 Suricata suricatta | reverse complement strand
ACAGCTGTGTATTGGACAAGTTGTGCAGCTGGTGATGAGGAGGAAGGGGTGAACGTTGCACAAGCACCCGCTCTGCACCCGGGTTTAAACGAGGTGCTGTCTGCGCGTCAGCCCGCCTCATCCCCCATTCCCACGCTCCGAAACCCCGCACCAGGGCCACCGGTGATCACAGTCTCCTGCTACTAAATCACACCTAAACACTGACAACTTCCAAATTCATATTTCCAGCTCGGAGCCACTGCCTGAACTCCAGACTCATATATCCCGCTGCCCGCTTGATAGCTCCACATGGATGTCAAATATGCATCTCAAAACTGGTACACCCTCTGTCCCCAAGCCTGCTCCTCACCCAGCCTTCCCCAGCCCCAAGAGGGTGTTTTCATTCTGCCAGTTGATTCAAACCCAACGCATTCAAGTCGCCCTTGACTGCTCACTCTGACACACGTGCCACATTCAACTGTCAGCAAATCCTGTGTCTCCCTACCTTCAACATCTCTCTAGAACTCAGTCCTTTTCTCCGTGCTCACCTGCCTGCGTCCACATCACTACCATAGTTCTAGACACTGTCATCTCGCTCCAGATGTAGCAACAGCTACCTGAACGGTTTCCTGCCTCCGCTTCTGTCCCCCCAGAGTCTTTCCCACAGAGCAGCCAGGGTTCCATTCTGAAGCATAAGTCACGTCATATTGAATCTCTGCTCAGACGCTGCCGTGGCTCCGTTTCACTCAGAATAAGAGCCTGAGCCCTTATGAGTCCTTACGTGTTTCTCAAATAAGCCCACGCCTGTCTCGGCCACTAGACTGTGAGCACCATAAGGGCAGGGACTGAGTCTTCTCCATCCCTGCATCTCCGGCACCTAATGTACCACCCAGCAAAAGCAGAGGGGCAAATGCTGAGAATCACTAGCTCC
>NW_021862821.1:0-910 GCF_006229205.1 Suricata suricatta | reverse complement strand
GGGATAACAATGATGGGGTGGCCCTCGGTGGGTCAGCGACAGGATTCTGAAGTGCAGCTGGAAGCCGCTTGGCCTGGGGCTCCGAGTGAGCCTCTGAGAGGCCATTAGTTTTCCTTCCCAGAGGCGGTGGTGGCACCGCCCAAGGGGGAGGGCCCTTGGAGGTGCGGACATCTTACAGTGTTCCCCGAGGGGCAGCCACCGTCCTGTTTGTTTGGGAGCAAGAACGATTAGTTCATTTCACAGGCGCGTCAGAAACAGTGTGCCCAAGACCACTCAGTCTTCGGAGGTGGATCAGAGCTCAGATCCACATTTTCCTTCTGCCTCCAAAGCCCCAGAGTCTTTCCTCAGCTTCGAGTCACCTCCTGTGCCTAAGGGTTAACAGAATGCTCAGATGAGGGTCCATGGCCACCGCACAAAGGGCTTCTCTCTGTCTCTATGTTCAAGTTCGGCCTGACTGCAAAATACGACCTCTGTCTTGTCCTCCTTTTTCTTTCCTCCGTCACGCCAGGCCCTCTCCAGTGTCCCTAGGGCCTGGCACACTCGCCTGGCTCAGATCCCCATCACCCAAGGAACCAGACAGCCACTGGAAGCCTTTCTAGCTTTTTCTTTGAGCCAGGAGAAGGGGTGGTGCTGGGGGAGGGAGAGGGAAGACAGCTCAGATTGTCCTCTGTTCCGGCCTCAGGGCTCCCTCCTTCCATGTGTCTCCGTAACGACAATCAGTCATCACTACACACACTCATGTAGGGTAAGAGGTCCACACAAAGGTGAAAGCACAGTATGAAAAGCCCTGTGTGCCCATCACCAGCCCAAGAAACACAGCCTTGGCACAGCTTGTGCTAGATAGAGCCCGCTCAAACCAGCTAGCACCAGCTCACAAGGGGCCGTTGTTAAAGTTTTCTTAACCAGCTGG
>NW_021862820.1:0-910 GCF_006229205.1 Suricata suricatta | reverse complement strand
TCATAAATCCGGTGACTGCAATTTTATTTACTATAAGTAATCCTTTGGCCAGGGACATCTTGCTAAGGAGTTCTATTGATAAGCACTCTTCCTCCTAGAAAATATCATTAGTCTGTGTACCTAGAGACCCAGTTGACAAGAAGATTAGGCCAGGTCACTTGCCCTCTTGCCTTTCCCCTGGGTTTGTATCCTGATAGCTGGAATGAATGGATCATTGGTCAGATACATTTAACTTTATTCTCACCAACTACATTCATGACTTTAATATTCAAGTAAAACCATATTTCCATTTATACCAGAAATAAAATCAAAGGTAGATAAAAAGAAATGTAAGCCTTCCATATCTGTGTATAGACACATAATGGGTGTGTCTCAACTTGGGACTAGGTTTTTCTTTCTTTTTTTTTTATCATAAACTTGAGCTTTGGTAAAAATTTCTGTTTTTATTTCATATATAAAACTTTGAGTACCAAGTGAAAGAGTCAGAGTAGTTATTTGAGAGGAAACATTTAACAATGTCTTAATGCCACCAAATAGCTCTTCTATTTCTCCAAAATTGTGTTTAATCAAATATATGACATCTAGTAAGTATCTCAGAAGATGTATGACAGAAATGAAAAAGAACAATTTTATGACTAGCAGACCATGGAGACCAAGATATTATACTCAAACCAGTGAGTATAGACATAGTAGATTTTTAAAATTCTGACAGAGGAAACGTTAAGAATTAATTTGGGCTCCATAATTTTTGTACACAAAAGTCAATCTGAAGTCTATCATATGCACAATTAGAAAAATAAAAATTCAATCAGTGATTCAAAGTCTTTTAAAAAATAGACATTGCATGGTTTACATGAGGGGCCCTAAACCTTTATCATAACATTTCCTTTACATTTGAAAGGAAAATTTA
>NW_021862819.1:0-910 GCF_006229205.1 Suricata suricatta | reverse complement strand
TTTCAAAGAAGTCAGTATCAATGATATAACAGCTTTACTAGGACCTGACAGTGGCCTCTAGTTCGAGTGGCCCACAGCAAACAGCCATCAAGAAACAGGTCTCAGTCCAAAACCTTCAGGAAACTGAATTCTTCCAACAACCTGGAAGAGGATCACAAACTACAGATGAGAACGCAGCCCCAAAGGATCCTTTGCTTATAGTCTGGAAAGACTCCAAGCAGAGGACCAGTCTAACCATACTCCGACCTGACTCATGGAAATGGTAAAATAACAAATCTGTGTTGTTTAAAACCACTAAATTTATGGTTAATTGTTATATAGCCAGAGAAATTAATATATGGGGTAAACTTAGGTATAACATTCTCCTTTAAGAAAGGAAATTGTTAACTGGGAGTGGCTTGGCCAGGGCCCCTGGTCCTGTCTACCTCTGCAGTTTCAGATAGTAGAGGCTTTTAATGAATGTGTGCCCTGAGAATATCTCACTCTTTAAATCTGTTCCTTACAAGAGTCTCCTCTATCAGGGCTTAGAGCATATGGAAGTAGTAAGAGGAAAGTATGCTTGGGGGCCAACTGAGTTGCAGGAATTATGGATATAGGCTTTCTATCTTTCCCTCATTTTATCTTCACATATACATGGAGAGTGAGGTACTGGCTCCCCAGGTCTTAGATAAGGAAACAGACACAGAGATACTTAGTAATTCTGGAAAAGACAATGTAGGTAATCAAGAGCCCATGTCCCAGGGCCCTGCTGACTTTTACTGTCTCTTTTCTGTTTGGAATGCCACATTTGCCTTCCCTAAGCAGCCACCTTTCATTCCTCAGCTGACGCTAGAGCAAATAACAAATATATTTTCTGTGGCAGGTCAACTAGCATCCCAGTTTATCCATAATTATTTTGTACATTTTGAGA
>NW_021862818.1:0-910 GCF_006229205.1 Suricata suricatta | reverse complement strand
TCCTGTTTCCTAACACCAGTTAGAGGCTCTAATCCAGAGGGAGGAAGGAACAGGGAAAGAGTTAACATTAGGCAGAAAGAGATAAGGGAGCTTCAGGAAGGCAGACTGCAGCTGCTCATGAGAAGCTAAAGAAGCAGATGGGGTTCACCCCTTATAAAATCCTTTATGGGTGCCCTCCCCCATTATCAAAGGCATGGGGGGGGTGATCTAACTAAGGTAGGCGATTTAGCCCAAAGGCAACAAATGCAGGCCCTTGGCTCTATTCTAATCACCTTACACCACTAGGTGAGGGAAGAGATCAACAAACAGAGGCCAAAACTAGCAGACCCCTAGAACTCCTGGAGCAACATATAAAATTGGACATCCCGGCTCCTCCCTTTAGCTGGGTCTCTCCTAATTTCTCATAGCCCTCTTCTTTGGTCCTTGTACTCTTAGTGTGTCAACCAGATTTGTTTTCTCTCACCTGGAAGCTATAAAACTCCAGATGATGCACCAGTTGGGCCATTCTAGCTGTCACTACTCTCCTTTAGCTGGCGAAGAACCCTCTGTCACATTCCTTCCTTGGGTGTCCCTGGCCAGCAGGAAAAAACTGCTCCTCCCATAGCAACAAAGAGTTCCCTGGCCCCCACAAACTGATTTTCTCTAAGGCTGCTACAGCAGCTTGAGAATCAAGAGGGGGGAATGAGAAGGAAAGCTGACAAAAGAAGATTAAAAAAAAAAAGGCCAGCCAGATGTCCGAGGCCAGATACTCCCCTTGCACACTTTGGCTTCTTTAGTCTTGTTTGCCTCTTGATCAGCCTACTGCCTGTGTAGCACAACCAATAAATGCCCCTCACTTTTTTCCTTGAGCCCCTGCGATCCCGCCCACCTGTGCAGCCCAGAGAAGGTTCCAAGTACTCGGAATCTGACC
>NW_021862817.1:0-910 GCF_006229205.1 Suricata suricatta | reverse complement strand
GTTGGAAGGGACAGCAGGAGCAGGTGCTGGGGGACCCGGGGACAGGAGGGGCGTGGATGGGGCACCCCAACCCATGCTCTGTCCCCAGGGTGAGGCCGAGGACTCCCTGGGTGTGGGAGGGCCCAGCTGCCTGGCAAGCCGCTGGCACTGAGCCCAGGGAGGAGGGCAGACCTCCCGTAGAGGTTCAATGACAGAGATCGGGCACTCAGCCTGCCGAAGCTGACAAGCGGCGTTAGACACGTTAGCAAACCCGCTCACCGCTGGCGGGCGGCAGACGTGCTAAACGCGCGCTACGGACATGGGGTGCAGAGGAAAGCCCGATCCCCCTCATTCGGGGGCCTCCAGCCCAGCCTCTGCCCGACGATCCCAGTTCGCCGTGGTCCTTGCTGGTGTGCCCCGTCCGCGTTCACGTTCAGACTGGAGGGAAGAGAACCATGCCTGAGTCCACAGCACCTCACGCCTCAGACTTGCTCACTAGGTGAGACCCCCTTTCCTGACGGGCCCCCTCCCTGCCACACCCAAGCAATGCGGGGTTAGCCTGATGCAACCTAAGGACAAAGGAAGACGCTGGACTGACGGGCGGACGGACAGACATGTAGACAGATCATTTTCTGACGATGTTAACTGAAGAAGTTAATTGTGCAGTGATGTTAACTGGTTAATTAGTTCAGAATCTTCCGAGGAGAAGGAAGTAGGGGCGCCTGGAGGGCTCTGTCTGTTAAGCTTCTGACTTCAGCTTGGATCGTGATGTCACGGTTCGTGGGTTCGAGCCCCGCGTCGGGCTCCGTGCTGACAGCTCAGAGCCTGGAGCCTGCTTCTGATTCTGTGTCTCCCTCTCTCTCTGACCCTCCCCTGCTTGCACTCTGTCTCTCAAAAATGAATAAATGCTTTTAAAAATGTAAAAAAAAAA
>NW_021862816.1:0-1810 GCF_006229205.1 Suricata suricatta | reverse complement strand
GAAGAAGTAGAGAGATTATTCCTTCCAAAGGCATACAACTGATGCTGAAGGCAAAAAATGCAATACAGGGGGAAGAGTTCAGTAATAAGGATAAACAGCTGGTTTTTCAAGTTCCTGCAAAATACCATCAAAACCCTGCAATATGGCATCTTGTTTCCAGGACCTTCTCATAGGGCAATAGTTCATTCATTTTAGAAACTGAATTTCAAGGACTCTAGTCTCAGTTAAAATAGACAAAGAAAATGGTAGCTCCTACACTGAAAACGGGTATCATTTAAAAGTCTAACTAGAGAAAACTGAAATCCATAGCCTTCTTCTCTGGCTCTGTTCCAGAACACCTAATATCTGACTTTTGTTATTCAAACAGGACAAAAGGATCTTTTTTTTAAAGTTTATTTTATTTATTTTGAGAGAGAGAGAGAGAGAGAGAGAGAGAGAGAGAGAGAGAGGGGGATAAGGGTGGGGAGAGAGGGAAGTAGAGAGAGAGTCCCAATCAGGCTCTGCACTGTCAGCACAGAGCCAATATAGGGTTCAAACTCTCAAACTCAGAATATGACCTGAGTCAAAATCAAGATCCGGATGCTTAAACAACTGAGCCACCGAGGTATCCTAAAACAGGCAGATCTTAAAGAACTTAAAGTTAAAAATCTCCTCATAGGAAAGACCATTGGAAGAACACTTTGAAGAAACATAAAATATTGATTCTGCAATAATGCCTACAAAGGGCAATGACTATTTCCATTGAATAGAAACCTCTAAATTAGCTTTTCAATGGCTCACTAGTATACATACATACATTGATTATAATGAGTTTGAGAAAAGACTCCATTTTGAAATATAGAGATGAAAAGCAGACATACATACACAGACACATACATTTAAGAATGCATATGAATTATAGTAAGGAAAAAGAAAACATCAAAGAAATTTCATATCTTCTAAAATTTATGATAGTGAAAAACTGAGAAAAGAAAGAAACAATATGAATGGAACAAAAAGAATAAGAGACTTGAAATTTAGGGAAACAAAGGATAGCAAAACTAAAAAATTCAGCAAAGAGCTAGAAGATAAAATATTTATTCTATAGGAAATTATAAATTTCTTTTAATTTATATTTTTAGAATATGGAAAATTTTAAATTTATAATTAAAATATTCATAATAACAGATATTTAAGAAAATCAGGTATCCGATGTTATATCAACAAAAGATAGGCATTAGAAACAAAATGTTAAGGAAGTGAGAGATTAATTCATGAATTTTACAATCAAAGGGTGGTAAATCTTAGAGGAAAAATAACTTAATGGAAAGGATATTACCAGTTTTTCAGGATCCCTGTCTTTGATCTCTTCTTGTCATTCAGGGGTCAGCTGATTTATTAGCTCTCTAGAGCAACTTTCCTAAACCAGAAAATTTAATGGGAACTCCCTGACCCACTAAAACAAAATAACCTTAAAATTATTTACATACCATTTATCAATAGCATATTATTTAATATTTATTTTGTCTTGTCCATTTCCACACACTAGAATTTATGTTCTATGAAAACTGGAACCTCATTTGTTCTGTTCCTAGAAGAGGTCCTAGCATGTAAATAGTTGCTTCATAATTTTTAGCTTAATTTTTTGTTGTCCAGTTTTGGTTGGTTTCTTCATTTGAAATACTTTAGTTGTCTCCTTCAGCTACTTATATCTCCTATAAAAACTCTAATACTTTTTTCTATTTTCAGATTTCAACAATTATTTTTCATATCTCTGCCCAGTTTTAATAGTTAGAATTTACTATTTCAGTGTTAACATGTATTCCTAAAA
>NW_021862815.1:0-910 GCF_006229205.1 Suricata suricatta | reverse complement strand
TTATCTAATTCCATTCTTATCTTCCCAAAATGTCCATGATTTTATTTAAATGTGTGTATTCCTGAAAAATACATGTTGCTGTTTTTGTGCATAAATCTTGTTTTTCTTACTTTTATCTTCGACATATTTTTATCCCAATTCATGTGAGTATATGTACATCGAATCCATTACTTTTAACCGATCCAGACATATGTGTGTTTATGTATTACATGTATAAGACTTTTACTTATCTATTATCCCAGTATTTGATTTCCTGTGTTGCTATGCTGCAGATTTTGCTAATTCCCTGTGGTTTTTTTAATCTTTTTATAGTACTTCGTCTCCTGGGATGGCCTTTCTTAGCACGGCTAGTTTTCTCACTCTAGAGATAACACTTTCCAAATTGAGAAGTCATACCTACAGAGACATCCTTTGGGGGATGTATCATGAGAAACAGAAAAGGTGCACACAGTCCATAACATACCTATCCCAGCGAAGATCTCTGTTCTCAGAAGCCATGTTTGAATCAACTTTTAAATTTTTCATAACTGGACAATGAATCTTCAGTATAGACTCTCAAAATTTCCCCCCATATTGCTCATTTCTAGTACGTTCATTAATACTGCCAGAATAATTTATGCTACTGAATCAGTTCCATTTTATCATATTTTTTTTTCTTTAAGAGACAGGTTATCCTTTTGGTTTTCATCTGTAACCCTTCCTGATACTCCCTGAGTGTATTTCAACTGCTTGCCATGGCAAATAATTCATAACACTTTTTTTTTGCCTTTGTTAATGACCACCATCCAGTCTGAGAAAAAAAAAATCAATTACAGTTTCTTTAGCTTATTGTGCTTAGGATCAGGTAGCAGGAATCCTCAATGGCTGCTATCCCATATCTGCCCACTCTAAGCATCTATATTGGAATGTA
>NW_021862814.1:0-910 GCF_006229205.1 Suricata suricatta | reverse complement strand
TTTTTAGAAAATTGCTATTAAAGGGGCGCCTGGGTGGCTCAGTCCGTTGAGCGTCCCGTTTTGGTTCAGGTCATAAACTCATAGTTCGTGAGTTCGAGCCCCGCGTCCGGCTCTCTGCTGGCAGCTAGCTCAGACCCTGGAGCCTGCTTTAGATTCTGTGTCTCTTTCTTTCTCTTCCCCTCCCCTGTTCAAGCTCTGTCTCTCTCAAAAATAAATAAAAATGTAAAAAAAAAATAATAAAAGAGAATTGCTATTAAAATATACAATAAAAATCTGCTGATTTAATTAAAAGAGGACACTTTGTAAAAATACTTGTTGAGGAGGTTTAATAGGAGATTAATTAGTTATGATCTAGTCATTTATTTTTTTTTAATGTTTTTTATTCATTTTTGAGAGACAAAGAGAGACAGCGCAAGCAGGGGAGAGTCAGAGAGAGAGGGACACACAGAATCTGAAGCAGGCTCCAGGCTCTGAGCTAGCTGTCAGCACAGAGCCCGATGCGGGGCTCGAACCCAGGAATGTGAGATCATGACCTGAGACCAAGCCAGACACTTAACTGACTGAGCCACCCAGGCGCCCCTGATCTAGTCATTTCTAACAGTTAATCATTTTCCTTTAGAACATGTTTTGGGCTTCTTTATGTATGTTTCATTGTAAATACTGGTGTCACTTTCTCATATTAAATAAAGATACATACATGATAACATATATAAATCATTACTACATATTCCATATTATACTGTAATGAGCAGTATTCTAGGGTTACTTGGTTAGACAGAGTTTGAAATCACGTGTCAAAACTAAGGTTAGTCTTTAAATGGAACTTTAGGTGGTGCCTGGGTGGCTCAGATGATTGGGCATCCGACTCCTGATTTTGGCTCCCGTCATGATCTCATGGTTCGTGAGATAG
>NW_021862813.1:0-910 GCF_006229205.1 Suricata suricatta | reverse complement strand
GGCTAATCAGGCAATTAGAGAAGAAATTTAAAAATATATGGAAACAAATGAGATGAAAATACAACAATCCAAAATCTCTGGGACGCAGAAAAGGCAGTCCTAATAGAAAGTATATTGCAATCCAGGCCTATTTAAACAATCTAGAAAAAGCACAAATTCAAAGTCTAACAGAGCACCTACTGGAACTAAAAGGGGAGCAGCAAAAGCACCCCAAACCCAGCATAAGAAAAGAAATAATAAAGATCATAGCAGAAATAAACAATATAGAATCCAAAAAAAAACAGTTGAGCAGATCAATGAAACCAAGAGTTGGTTCTTTGAAAAAATAAACAAAATTGATAAACCTCAGTTTATCTAGTCAGGCTCCTTAGAAAAAAAAGAGAGGTACCCAAACAGATAAAATCATGAATGAAAATGGATCTATTACAACCAACCCCTTAGAAATACAGGCAATCAAGAAATTACTATGAAAAACCATATGCCAAGAAACTGGACAAACTGGAGGAAATATACAAATTCCTAAACATGCATGGACTACCAAAATTTAAAGGAAAAGAGATAGAAAGCATGAATAGACTGATATCCAGTGAAGAAATCAAATCTGTTATCAAAAATCTTCCAATGAATAAGACTGCAGGGCCAAATGGCTTCCCAGGGGTATTCTACTGGACATTTAAATCAGAGCTAATACCCATTCTTCTCAAACTATTCCAAAAAATAGAAATCAAGGAAAACTTCCAAACTCATTCTATGAAGCCAACATCACCTTGATACCCAAACCAGACAGAGACCCAGCAAGGAAAGAGAACTACAGACCAATATCCTTAATGAATACAGATGCAAAAATACTCAACAAGATACTAGCAAATCGAATTCAACAGCATATAAAAAAATATCCATCATGATCAAG
>NW_021862812.1:0-910 GCF_006229205.1 Suricata suricatta | reverse complement strand
TTTTTAGAAAATTGCTATTAAAGGGGCGCCTGGGTGGCTCAGTCCGTTGAGCGTCCCGTTTTGGTTCAGGTCATAAACTCATAGTTCGTGAGTTCGAGCCCCGCGTCCGGCTCTCTGCTGGCAGCTAGCTCAGACCCTGGAGCCTGCTTTAGATTCTGTGTCTCTTTCTTTCTCTGCCCCTCCCCTGTTCAAGCTCTGTCTCTCTCAAAAATAAATAAAAATGTAAAAAAATAACAATAAAAGAGAATTGCTATTAAAATATACAATAAAAATCTGCTGATTTAATTAAAAGAGGACACTTTGTAAAAATACTTGTTGAGGAGGTTTAATAGGAGATTAATTAGTTATGATCTAGTCATTTATTTTTTTTTAATGTTTTTTATTCATTTTTGAGAGACAAAGAGAGACAGCGCAAGCAGGGGAGAGTCAGAGAGAGAGGGACACACAGAATCTGAAGCAGGCTCCAGGCTCTGAGCTAGCTGTCAGCACAGAGCCCGATGCGGGGCTCGAACCCAGGAACGTGAGATCATGACCTGAGACCAAGCCAGACACTTAACTGACTGAGCCACCCAGGCGCCCCTGATCTAGTCATTTCTAACAGTTAATCATTTTCCTTTAGAACATGTTTTGGGCTTCTTTATGTATGTTTCATTGTAAATACTGGTGTCACTTTCTCATATTAAATAAAGATACATACATGATAACATATATAAATCATTACTATATATTCCATATTATACTGTAATGAGCAGTATTCTAGGGTTACTTGGTTAGACAGAGTTTGAAATCACGTGTCAAAACTAAGGTTAGTCTTTAAATGGAACTTTAGGTGGTGCCTGGGTGGCTCAGATGATTGGGCATCCGACTCCTGATTTTGGCTCCCGTCATGATCTCATGGTTCGTGAGATAG
>NW_021862811.1:0-910 GCF_006229205.1 Suricata suricatta | reverse complement strand
GCCCCCCCCCCCCCGGAGCCGAGCTGTTCAGCTCCGTGACAGGCTGTGGGCGATCCGGCCCCTGGGCCCGGCCCCGTGTCATCCAGCGCACGGAATTGATGAGTCGTGAGACCAGAGCCGTGGCTTAGGGGGTAAACTTCCAGGACCCGCTCTGGCTCATCTGCAGCCGCTGATGAATAAAAACTTGATTAGGACTCGGTCTTTGAAAGGCAGCTATTTTAGGACTCACTTTTGGACAGGGAGGGGATTTCTTTTTCCAAGATAAAATTATGCGTTGGTCAATACAGCAATAGCATCCACGGCTCCCTCTTGGGGGGTCTCTTGCCATAATTATTCTCCGTCAGAAAGCTTTTCTCTTTGAAGCCTGGCTGGCAGTGGGCTCGTTGGGAGATGCCCACACGTCTCCTTTTTGGAGCAGCTCAGCTCTCAGCACAGCAGAGGGGACAGCCTTTGTGAGGCTAGCCACCAAGCCCCTTGCCCATGTCTCCTCTTTTGTCGCCTGCTTTATGCATGCGCCATTCCCTTCCAGGCCAGGTTCCTGAGACATGAAAAATATGCTAAATACCGGCTGCCACCCTAACTGTCATTAACCAGCCACTAGTTGTGCCTTTGTAAATTTTCACACACGGCTAAATTATAAATATGCGGAACGGAGCGTAATATCCACTTGTAACATCTGCAGTTCTGAGATCTGTAATTCTGTGCACACGCTCCAAATTGCGAGGGGTGGGTGGTCACCCATTCCCTGGCTAGAGCCCACAGTGGGCTCCTCCCTCTGGGAGGCCCGCCGGAGGGTCCTTCTTCCCCAGGGGAGCCCTTGTGCAGGGCACCTCTCAGGTGCCGGCTTCCCTGCTTGGTGCCTTTTCCTTTCTCCGACGTTCACGTGGATTCGATAAACACAGGTTTGGTA
>NW_021862810.1:0-910 GCF_006229205.1 Suricata suricatta | reverse complement strand
CTGACGCGGGGCTCGAACCCACAAACCGTGAGACCATGACCTGAGCCAAAGTTGGCCACTTAACTGACTGAGCCACCCAGGTGCCCCTGCTATTGGAAGTTTTGAAGTAAAGCTTAGACGTATCATTTCATCCATACGAACCTCTAACGTATTAGTATTCTTATGTAACTTAATATAAGTATCTTATACTCTACAGACCTCTCTCTCTCCCTCCTTTTATTGAGGAAAGCTGACTTGTTTTATTCTTTGATTCTGTAGTTTCCCAAGTAGATTTTGATAATTATTTTTGTTGGGCGTCCTTTATCATGTTTTCTTTGTCTGCTATTTTCCTCGTAAATTGGTCCTTATCAGAGCAGATCATTTGAATCGAAGGTGGAGTTATATACTTTCATCCAGAGACACATAGTATCTATCGTCTTTTTGTCATGTTAGCGGTCATTGTTGATCATTGCCTGCATTGTTCACATTAGGCTTACGTTAGAGGTTGCAGAATGCTGACTTGCACTTTTTTAAAATTTCTTCTTCATTTATTAGCTGCAAAAATTTCCATAAAGGGAAACTTTCATCATCAATTATTTTGTTATTCTGAGGTGTAGTTCCTATGGGAAGGGCAGAATGATCATTTTTTTTTCTTTGTTTGCATGCATAAAAATATCAAGTCAGTTTCCTAGTACATTTATAAGTCTCCAATGGTTTTTATTTTATTTTATGTATTTATTTATTTATTTATTTATTTATTGCCTTGGCATGAGAGTAGTGGGGAAGGTATTTACCCTTATGAACTCATGGACTTAACTACCTGGGAATTTTTTTTTATTTTGTTGTTCAAAATGTTTATTTTTATCCAGTGAAAATCTCTTTTTGTTCCTGATTCATTATTACATGAATCCAGTATATTTTGAGAGCTTTC
>NW_021862809.1:0-910 GCF_006229205.1 Suricata suricatta | reverse complement strand
AATCTAATATGTCTATTGTTTTCTATTATTGCCTTTAGATATTGAGTTATAGTTTGTAAAGTCTCACCTCTGGTTAAGGGAACCAGAACGTATGTTTTCTTCAAGAACTTGTGTCGATGGTGCTACATTTTAAATTAATTCTTATATATGATGTGAGGTATGGATCCAATTTTATCCTTTTTATCCTATTACTCTATCATGACTTGATAAGAAGTCCACCATTTCCCCTCACATTTCCTACACTAAATTTTTACCTGCATTAAATTTATTTCTGAATTTTCTATTTTGTTTTGTTTATTCATATGATAATACCGTGTTCTTTTAGCTGAGATAACTTATAAATTAACCTGGGGAAAACTTACATCTTTATGAGGTGAATTTTTCCATGCAGAAATATGTTTTTTCAATTTGATCAATGCTCCTTGCTTATCTTTTAATGATGTTTTAAATTTATCATCTCACAGGTCTTGTATTAACCTACTTCGGTTCCGCTGAGCTCAAATTTGTGGCATGGTATTTCTCATTATTTTAGAAAATTCTTGACTTCTATCTCTTAAAATATTACTTCTATCCCATTCTCTCTCTCCTGGCCTTCTGGAATTTTGACTACATGAATGTCAGAATTTTTGACACTGTCCCACATGTTTTTATAGCTCCTTTTCATTTTCTACATGGTTCAGTGTAGCTATTTGTTTATTGACATGCCATAGAATTAACTAACCCTCTATTCTACTATGTGTCAATTACTATTAGACCTATCTATTGAGTACATAATTCTAGTTATTATAATTTTTTGAGTTTTTTTTTTAAGTTCGAGAATACTTATTCTTTTTGAAAGATTTCATTTCTTTATGAGATTTTCATTTTTAAAAATCTATTTTCACCACATTTAACCCTTCTAATTAATCAT
>NW_021862808.1:0-910 GCF_006229205.1 Suricata suricatta | reverse complement strand
AAGGACCGCGGGGGGGACACGGGAGGACCGCAGGGGACACGAAGGACCGCGGGGGGGTACTTGCCGCTCAGCAGAGGCTTGTTGAGGGTGAACAGCGGGGGCAGCTCCTCTATGTTTGCGATCCGCTGGTACATGGCCCGGGAGAGGTGGTCCCCGTGGTACAGGCTGCCCAGGATGATGCTCGAGAAGTAAATCGGCTCCACGAAGATGCTGAGCAGTGACCCCTGGATGCCCACCACGTTCCACCTGCGGGCAGAGAGGGGGGGTCGCGTCACCCGTGGCGCCCGGCCGTGGCCATGCGCAGCTGCTCCAACGCGCACACCGAGGAGAGGACAGCACTCAGCAAGGACCGGCGGACAGAAACCCTGTTTACAACTACTCTAAACCGTGGAACGGGCTCCCTGACGGCCCCGCTGAGGCTCGGTTCTACAAAAGGTTCAGCGAGCCACGTTTCTTGGGAGAAAAGTCAAAAGAGAAAGTAAATCTTTATCACTTCCAAAAAAAACTGCAAAGGAGACACTGAAAACATCAGACTGTTTCCTGCTCCTTGGAGACGACCCGGCAGAGCCTGGTTTGCAGGGAGGCTCGGCGGGGGGTCGGGGGGCGAGCTCCCTGCCCACTGGGGGCTGACGGCACAGGGTGGGCGACTGTGTGACTGCGGACGCCGGTCCAGGCGCATTCCCGTCGCTGACAACCTAGGCTTCTGCTCCTGCTCGGCCCTGCCCCTCCCGAGTCCCACAGACAGCAGCGGAATCGCTCACGGGGGCCCACGGGCTGGGCACAGAGTCCATGGGGCTGGGAAGGTGTGGCCCACGTGTCCCGGGGCCAGGGGGCTGTCTGGGCGGGGGGAGGGGGCGAGCGGGCGAGAGGCAAACGCGTGATCAAGAACGCAGGGGCCGAAACCAATCAA
>NW_021862807.1:0-910 GCF_006229205.1 Suricata suricatta | reverse complement strand
GGGTAGTTTAGCTAATGCTCCGCAAAGATACCCAGGTGATTCACATACAGATTAGAAGAAACCCAGTCCTGACAGCCACTCCAAGTTCATCCCGTCTGCCTTACACTGTCACAAACACCCTCCCAGGAGCAACAAGAGGATCCCAACCTTGAGAAGGACACACAGGCTCGCCCGGATCATCAGCTCACTGACCCCTCCTGAAGCCACAAACTAACTGCCTTTGGCATTTGCCTCTGAAACAAAGGCTTGAGGGAATAACACCAAGCTGCAGCTGAAGTGCTCCTTCCCCTTGCACCCGCAGGTTGGTAAGTACAACTTGGGTTAATAATGACCACTGGGGGCGCCTGGGTGGCTCCGCGGTTAAGCTTCAGACTCTTGGTTTCAGCTCCGGTCATGATCACCAGGTTCATGAGTTCGAGCCCCGCATCTATCAGCGCACAGCCTGCTTGGGATTCTCTGTCTCCCTCTCTCTCTGCCCCTCTCCCACTTGTGTTCTCTCTCTCTCTCTCTCTCTCTCTCTAAAAATAAAATAAACTGAAAAAGAAAATTTAGGGGCACCTCGATGGCTCCATTGTTTGAGCACTGGACTTTGGCTCAGGTCATGATCTCGCCGTCCTTGAGCTTGAGCCCCACATCGTGCTCACTGCTGTCAGCCTGTCAGCGCAGAGCCTGCCTCAGATCCCCTGTCCCCCTCTCGGTGCTCCTCCTTCACTTGCGCTCTCCCCAAAATAAAAACAAATATTTAAAAAATATTTTTTGTAAATAACAACCACTGGACTAGGTTGAACCTTGGGGCGAACACACCCCAGGGACGATTTTTCAATGATCCATTTCTTCAGGGTAAAATCAGTACTGGAGAGCTGGGAGCGATCAGAGATGTATGCTGTGTTGTCTTTTTTTTTTTTTTTTT
>NW_021862806.1:0-910 GCF_006229205.1 Suricata suricatta | reverse complement strand
ATTTTTATTAGGAACTTGGCCTGTAGAGTAAGAGCTATTATAGTGGGAAAGGCCTAATGGGAATTTATGAAATCACAGCACCTTGGCCAAGGTAGTAAATCAATAGAACTGTATAACATCCTTTTGAGATGGAGGGGAGGTGATGAAGTTTAATGCCACCTTTAAGTATCTCAAGTTTGTGAAGTGACAGTCCTTTATTCAATTGAACAGTCTGGCCACTACAATACTCAAATGGTAGAAGTCAAGACTGTGGATGGGTTCAACAGCTGGATTCCTACTTAACCAAGTCTTCTCGAGTTATTGCCGCCTCTGAATGCCCAACATGCCAGCAACAGAAATAAATGATGAGCCCTTGATATGTCACCATATATGAAAGAACAAACCAGCTACTTGGTTTTAAATTTACTGATCCCTTTCCATTTTAAAAGCCCTTGCAATTTGTTCTCAAAACAACAGGCACCTCCTACTCCCTATGGGCTCGTGCCCAAAGAGTCTCAGCTGACACCACTTTCTGGAACCCTGAGGCTTAAGAATTCCTTAGGTGGGAATTTTACACGAGGGAATCTCACTCCCTCAGAAATGAAGATTTGGGTCACTTTACAAAGTACCCAAGATTAGCAGAAATGATAGCTGAAGGTGAAGAAAGTTAGCAAGTAATAGTAGAGCAAAAAATTACTGATAGTAATAAAGGCCTTCCACCTTTAAGCCTCCCCTTAGAAAATGAGGCCCCCTAGAAACCTATAGGAGTCTCTCTCCAAATATGCATGGAGAAGGGTATCTGTGCACCACAAAGTGTCACCTGTGGCACCACTCAGTTCTCACTTCAGTAAAGAACTTGTTTTCAGCTGCCACAACCTGTAAATCTGCTACAGCTTTCTAGAAAGACCACACTTTTCACAGGGAAGCCTGG
>NW_021862805.1:0-1810 GCF_006229205.1 Suricata suricatta | reverse complement strand
AGGAGGAGGAGGAGGAGGAGGAGGAGGAGGAGGAAGGGGGGAGAGAAGCCCAAGCAGGCTTCGCACGGCCAGCATAGAGCCCAGTGTGGGGCTCAATCCCATGAACTGTGAGATCATGACCTTAGCTGAAATCAAGAGTCAGACACTTAACCAACTGAGCCACCCTGGTGCCCCCAGTTACTTTTTTTTTTTAATGGAGACATCTGTCTTGCAAGTCTCCATTTTCTTGCTCCAATTTGGACTGATTGCCCTCTAGGCCTGCTGCACAGTTCTCATCTCAGTGTTTCCTTTCATTCCCCTCCTATGATGAGGCTTATTTCCTGAGTCCCAAATGTTCCTGCCTCCTGGAGGACTTTTTCCAGTCACTTCCTGAGAAAGGGTACACAAGAGTTAAGTTTTCTAAGACTTGGCATGACCAAAAAAATTTTTATTCTACTCCAAATCTTGATTAATAGCTTTGTGGGATATAAAATTCTTATTTAAAGAATTTCCACTAGAATTTTGAAAACACTTTCCCATTAATTTCTAACTTACAGTGTGGCTGTTGAAAAGTCCATTGCCATTATGATTCTCCATTCCTTTGTATGTAACCTGTTTTTTCATTCTGAAAGCTTCTACGATCTTGTATTTATTCCTTATGTTCTGAGTTCTTATGATGCTGTCATAGAGTAGGTCCTTTTGCATTAACTGAGCCAGGCACGTGTTGGATCCTTGCAATCTGGACCCTCAAAACCTTCATTCCTGGGCAATTTACACTGCTTGTTTTCTTCTATCCATTTTTCTCTCTTTTCTCTTCCTAGAACTCCTATTTATTAAATTTTGGCCATCTGGATTAATTCTCTAATGTTTCGTATCTTTTTTTCTCTGACTTCCCATGACTTTACCTTTTTTCTCTACTTTCTGGGTAAGAGTCTTTATCTTACAACTCCTCTAGTGATTTTTAAAATTCCAGTTATGCTGTTTTTTTTTTATTTCTAATAGTTCTTCTTTATTATGTATTCCTTTTTTCTTTTTAAGGATCTTATTTTTGTTTATTGCATGAAAAATGTTAACTCTATAAGGATATTAATCACTATTTTTTAACACCTCCCGATCAATATATTGTCTCTGTTTTCTTTGAGTTCTCTTCTTCTCTCCATTCTTTCATGTTAAAGATTTTCCTCAAATGCCAGGTAATCCTCTGTTGTCTATGTTTTATTTTTTGTTTTTTTTTAATAATTTTTTAAATGTTTTGTTTATTTTTGAGAGACAGAGACAAACAGAGTGCAAGCAAGGGAAAGGCAGAGAGAGAGGTACACAGAATCCAAAGTATGCTCCAGGCTCTGCGTTGTCAGCACAGAGTCCGAAGTGGGGCTCGAACTGACAAACTGTGAAATCATGGCCTTAGCTGAAGTCAGACTGACTGACTGAGCCACCGAGCCACCCAGGTGTCCCTTTAAATAATTTTTAAATGTTTATTTATTTTTGAGAAAAAGAGAAACAGAGCACAAGCAGGGGAGGTGCAGAGAGAGGGGCAGACACAGAATCTGAAGCAGGCTCCAGAGCCTGGTGGGGGACTCTAACTCACAAACTACAAGATGATGATCTAAGCTGAAGTCGGAAACTTAACCAACTGAGCCACCCAGGCAGCCTTGTTGTCAATATTTTAAAATGAAAGTTCTTCGAAGATTTACTCACTGTAAGACAGTTGCTAACTTCCACTGTAGATAATTGAGCAGGAACCCAGGCATTTCACTGGAAGAGCAATAGTTATCATTATCAGCAATCCTCATTTTTCATTATTTCTATATGAATAAATGTCAGTTATCAT
>NW_021862804.1:0-910 GCF_006229205.1 Suricata suricatta | reverse complement strand
GTGTGTCATGGCAGAGAGTTGCCACAGGGTGGTAGGAGCCCTGCGGCTCCCTCACTCGAGCATTCTTCCCCCAGACGCAGAGGCGAAGAGAAACCAATGCAAAGAATGGCAGCCAGGGGCTTCCTCCCGCTCCTGATAAAACAGAGGGGTCTGAGCTAAAGCCAGCTCTGCCGGAGGTACCAGATGTTTAAACGTTTGAGCCTGAAATCACTGCCACCTCTAACCAGGCCTGGCTGGGTTTTAATAGGGGCCAAGCTGCCCATATCACCAAATCCCGGCAAGCCACACTTCATTTGTCAGGAAATTAATATAAAGGATGTATTTGATGACCAAGGTGGCCACTGGTTTGCCAGCAGAGCTATAACTGTGACAGTGGTGGGGATTCCCTTATAAGACCAGCATTCCCTTCACTCTGGAAGGTTCTTGTAAATCCTTCCAACATCCAGTTTCATTTTCTCCTCTGAAAGGTCCAAAATGCTTTAGTAAAATGGATGAAGGCATTTGTTACTATTGTTATTGTTATTATTATCATTACTATTATCAACAGTATTCATTTTATGGCTGTAATTTATAGAGAAGTTGTATAAAGTTCCAACTCAGTCCTCTGTGGGGCTCTCCTGCTTTCATTTCTCCTGCGGCACTCTGAGCATGCAGTCACAAAAAAGGGGGAAAAACATTCAAGCGATGCATCAGGACACAGGCTTTTCAGGCACACTTGAACCTCAGTCCCTGAAAAAGTAAAGTTTCATCATCAGGTTTTGTTTGGGGTTTTAACAGAAGAAGGCCTTTCTTAGACCAAGTGCTCAGGGTCCGGCCGGGTCTGACTTGGCCCCATGGCTTTGCCCACCTTCAGAAGGCAGTGTGGGGCCACATTGGCCCCCTTCACAGGCAAATGGCCATGACTACCCCC
>NW_021862803.1:0-910 GCF_006229205.1 Suricata suricatta | reverse complement strand
CACACACACACACACACACACACACACACACACACACACACGCGCGCGCGCGCACGCGCACACACACACACCATTTTCTTGCTTAGAGTGGAAAATCCAGACTAGCAGACCTAGTTTACATAATTTAAGACTACTTAACATCTTAGTCGAAAGCAGCTGGTGGCCAGGGGCTTCCCCAAGAGCAGCAGCAGCTCTGACTTCACAGCTTCCTGACCATAGAGGATCCATGGAGGTGATCTTTCCAGAACAATCCAGAACAAAGAGAAGATCCTCTCGTCAAGCAAATTCTCTCTCCTGCCCTAGAATGTAAAAGTCGTTTACAAGCTTTTCTTTAAAAAAAGCTTATTTATTTAAGCAATCTCTACATCCAATGGGGGGCTCAAACTCAGAACCCCCAGATCAAGAGCTTCATGCTCCACTGACTGAGCCAGCCGGGTGCCCCCAATTTATACCCTGTAAAGTGGCAGTTTCTAGCATCAGTGGTTTTAAGATACACTTAATAAAATTATTCTATCATGACACCCCATGATAGAATAATTTTATTGAAGTGAATATTTGATAATTTGGTAGATTAAAAATGGCACCTCATGGGGTCCTGGATGGCTCAGTCCATTAAGCGTCCGACTTTGGCTCAGGACATCATCTTGCAGTTCATGAATTCGAGCCCCACATTAGGCTCTGTGCTGACAGCTCGGAGCCTGGAGCCTGTTTCGAATTCTGTGTCTCCCTCTCTCTCGGTCCCTCTCCTGCTCATGCTCTGTCTTTGTCTCTCAAAAAAATGAATAAACATTAAAAAAATTTTTTTAATGTTACCTCAGTTAGATTTAATTTGCATCTCTATGATTATTTGAAAAACTGGACTATTCTGGATCTGCATATCGGCATGTTTGTGTTTCTTATTCTGTGAATC
>NW_021862802.1:0-910 GCF_006229205.1 Suricata suricatta | reverse complement strand
CACACACACACACACACACACACACACACACACACACACACGCGCGCGCGCGCACGCGCACACACACACACCATTTTCTTGCTTAGAGTGGAAAATCCAGACTAGCAGACCTAGTTTACATAATTTAAGACTACTTAACATCTTAGTCGAAAGCAGCTGGTGGCCAGGGGCTTCTCCAAGAGCAGCAGCAGCTCTGACTTCACAGCTTCCTGACCATAGAGGATCCATGGAGGTGATCTTTCCAGAACAATCCAGAACAAAGAGAAGATCCTCTCGTCAAGCAAATTCTCTCTCCTGCCCTAGAATGTAAAAGTCGTTTACAAGCTTTTCTTTAAAAAAAGCTTATTTATTTAAGCAATCTCTACATCCAATGGGGGGCTCAAACTCAGAACCCCCAGATCAAGAGCTTCATGCTCCACTGACTGAGCCAGCCGGGTGCCCCCGATTTATACCCTGTAAAGTGGCAGTTTCTAGCATCAGTGGTTTTAAGGTACACTTAATAAAATTATTCTATCATGACACCCCATGATAGAATAATTTTATTGAAGTGAATATTTGATAATTTGGTAGATTAAAAATGGCACCTCATGGGGTCCTGGATGGCTCAGTCCATTAAGCGTCCGACTTTGGCTCAGGACATCATCTTGCAGTTCATGAATTCGAGCCCCACATTAGGCTCTGTGCTGACAGCTCGGAGCCTGGAGCCTGTTTCAAATTCTGTGTCTCCCTCTCTCTCGGTCCCTCTCCTGCTCATGCTCTGTCTCTGTCTCTCAAAAAAATGAATAAACATTAAAAAAATTTTTTTAATGTTACCTCAGTTAGATTTAATTTGCATCTCTATGATTATTTGAAAAACTGGACTATTCTGGATCTGCATATCGGCATGTTTGTGTTTCTTATTCTGTGAATC
>NW_021862801.1:0-910 GCF_006229205.1 Suricata suricatta | reverse complement strand
TAGCCCTCAGCACAGTGCCTGGCACAGAGGTAAGGGCCAAAGGAGTGTCTGCTGTATTGCCTGCTTGGACACCTTTCCTGTCATTTTCACCATGCCTGACACAGACCCATCACTCAAACTGCAAACCTCGTGGGGCCAGCTTGCCAAATTCTACAAATCTTGACATTTAATCCCCTTATTTCTTTCTCTTTATTATCTGAGAGCTAGAGAAGTGAGTGGCATAGGAAATTCTTTCCCCTCAAGTTCAAAAGAGACAGTGAGAAAGGAAGCAGAGAAGAGTGTGAATGGAATCCCCAAAGAGTCCATATGTGAGAGGTTCTTCTCAGGCCTAGAAGTTTTATATTCAAGTTTCTCCTGGAAAGGTGAACAGATCAACTTTCCCGAATAAGGTGAAGCCACATTGGCCACTTCCAAACCCCCCCAACTCCTATGGTTGGTGGTCTGTCTCTCACACCCACACATATACACATACACACATGCAGCAGTAAGAGATTTAGACATTTATTTTGCTTTAGCAAATCTACCACCAATCTAAGAAGCCAAAGACTTTTGTTGGCTTTAGAACCCTGAATGGGAAAAGGCACCCTAAGACGTTTATTTGTTTTTCGTGCATTCTTTTTTATCATCAGTCAAGGATAGCATATGTGTGGCATTGGTTTGTAGGGCAGGTTTGCAACTATGATGCTTTCATGGTGCCAGCACTGATGGTCCCATTCCTCATCCTAGAAGGAGCAACCTCCATGCTGCTCTGAGGAGTCTGAATTCTGGGCCATTCCACAAATCCACAGTGGGAAGGAGGAATGATGGACTGAACGACCGTGACATCTACCAAGCTCAGTGCAGGGATCCAGGGGTGAGAAATGAGATGGCAAACAGCACCCTGGCAGCATTTCCATCAGAGGAAGAAAGG
>NW_021862800.1:0-910 GCF_006229205.1 Suricata suricatta | reverse complement strand
GAGGTATAGAACGCTTGGCTGCGCTTTGAGACAGAAACCTACTCCATAGATAACTGCTGGGTAGCCAGAATCCCGAACCCGGGTGGTGCAAGAGAAGGAATAGCTTCCAGCCCTAAGCCATCTCGGCAGGGAATCAGAGGCGTCTGTGGCTGTGAGAAGCAGCTGCGCTGGGGAGGCTGCTCCCAGGCGGGAAGCTGCCGGAGCGGCGACTGCGCCAGGCGTGAGCAATTAGAACTTGGTTTTGGGAACTGGACCACGGACCGCATTTCCACGGCACACCTCGGACCCTGCACGGACTGCGTGAATCACGGGTCCCCACAGGGAAGAAATAGGGCGCACACAGACGGGACCCCCAACAAAGATTCGGTGGCGGGTGGAGGCCCGGGCGCGCACTTAGACTTTAGGAGCTCCCAGCTCATTTCCAGCAGCGCACAGTGGCTTGAGCAAAGCTATCGGAAACTAAAAGAGACTCGTTTTTGCTTTTTGTTTTTTTCCTTTCCCCCATTGCAATCACGATCCTGACTGGGGGTGGGACTCCACAATTGAGTCTGGGAAGGTGCTCACTTCACCTCCTGCTGCTCATTTTGCTTCAGGCAGGGGCGGAGCCTCTGAGAACAGACTCCAAGACTTACCACATGAAACCAAGCCTATCCACCAGGGGGAGTTGCTGCTTGCTTTTATTTTTTTTGTTCGTTTTTGGTTTTTTTGTTTTGTTTTTTTTGTTGTTGTTGTTTGTTTTTTTAATATATGAAATTTTTTTTCTTCACTAGTTTCGTACTTATTTCTTTGTCATTATTACCTTTTTATTTCCTTTTTCTTTACTCAATTCCTTTAAATTTTACCCCTTATATTCCTTTCTCCTTTCTTCCTTACTTTTTCACCTTCTTGCAACCCAGATATATTCTCCTGT
>NW_021862799.1:0-910 GCF_006229205.1 Suricata suricatta | reverse complement strand
GTGTGTCATGGCAGAGAGTTGCCACAGGGTGGTAGGAGCCCTGCGGCTCCCTCACTCGAGCATTCTTCCCCCAGACGCAGAGGCGAAGAGAAACCAATGCAAAGAATGGCAGCCAGGGGCTTCCTCCCGCTCCTGATAAAACAGAGGGGTCTGAGCTAAAGCCAGCTCTGCCGGAGGTACCAGATGTTTAAACGTCTGAGCCTGAAATCACTGCCACCTCTAACCAGGCCTGGCTGGGTTTTAATAGGGGCCAAGCTGCCCATATCACCAAATCCCGGCAAGCCACACTTCATTTGTCAGGAAATTAATATAAAGGATGTATTTGATGACCAAGGTGGCCACTGGTTTGCCAGCAGAGCTATAACTGTGACAGTGGTGGGGATTCCCTTATAAGACCAGCACTCCCTTCACTCTGGAAGGTTCTTGTAAATCCTTCCAACATCCAGTTTCATTTTCTCCTCTGAAAGGTCCAAAATGCTTTAGTAAAATGGATGAAGGCATTTGTTACTATTGTTATTGTTATTATTATCATTACTATTATCAACAGTATTCATTTTATGGCTGTAATTTATAGAGAAGTTGTATAAAGTTCCAACTCAGTCCTCTGTGGGGCTCTCCTGCTTTCATTTCTCCTGCGGCACTCTGAGCATGCAGTCACAAAAAAGGGGGAAAAACATTCAAGCGATGCATCAGGACACAGGCTTTTCAGGCACACTTGAACCTCAGTCCCTGAAAAAGTAAAGTTTCATCATCAGGTTTTGTTTGGGGTTTTAACGGAAGAAGGCCTTTCTTAGACCAAGTGCTCAGGGTCCGGCCGGGTCTGACTTGGCCCCATGGCTTTGCCCACCTTCAGAAGGCAGTGTGGGGCCACATTGGCCCCCTTCACAGGCAAATGGCCATGACTACCCCC
>NW_021862798.1:0-910 GCF_006229205.1 Suricata suricatta | reverse complement strand
GGGGAGGCCCCTCCTGCCCCAGCGTCTGCCCCAGCGTGGCGGCCCTGGTGACCCCACTTGAATCAGTCACGCTGCAGAGAGGACTGTCACTGAGCCCAGGGTGAGCATGTGCTGCCGGTGTGGGGTGCTGTGTGGGGTCCAGGCTGCCCCTCCAGCCTGTGAGTTACATGGGAGGCACATGAAGAAGGGCTCTGAGTACAGGGGGACATGCGGGGACACCGCGGAGGGCTCCGGGGGCCCAGTTTGTAGGCTGGTCCTCGAGCCTCTGGTCAGGGTCCTGGCCATGCTGTGACAGATCCCTGCAGCTGCACTGGGCCCGGGTCCTCCCTCTTCCCACCCCTGATGTCCCCACCTGCCCTCTCAGGGGCGGCAGAGTCCCTTCTAGCCTCCTGGGGACGTGGGGCCTGGGCAGATCCCCTTGGAAGGCCAGGGTCATCATAAAAGCTAGGGGCAGGCTTCTCCTATCGTGGGGCCAAGACCCACGGGTGGGACGAGCAGGACTGGCTGCCCCTCCCCTCCCCCACTTCCTGCGCACCCTCAGCCTCGGCATGGGAGCGTCTGCCGGGTCGGCTCGTCCGTGCGCCAGGCTGCCCGCGCGTGGGTGCGTGGGGGCTCCGCAGCCATGGGCCCGGTTACGGGTGCAGCCAGGCGTCCACGTCCCTGCCCTGAAGCCCACCCGTTCTGCAGGGTCTCAGGCCGACGACCACATTGCCCGACGCACGGCTCAGAAGATTATGGCGCCCCCTGGCGGACGTTCCAACATCACGTCGCTGTCCTAGGTGTCCCGTGGGACCAGGGGAGTCTGCGCTGTCCCACCCACGGGACAGCGGCTGGCGGGGCCGCTCACCTCACGTAGCTCACCCTTTGTCAGACTTACCTGAAAGGAGCTTGGCCTCACCTTCCCCACCCC
>NW_021862797.1:0-910 GCF_006229205.1 Suricata suricatta | reverse complement strand
AGATAGCTGTGAAATTAGGTGATTAACTAGTTGGTACTTAACCTTCTAATTTCTGTATAAGTCTAATTACATGAAACAGAAGTTGGTGTTTTGATTTTTTACTTTGCTTCTCTGTTTTGAGTGTCATTGCAACTACTGCATTGTAAATGATGGAAAATAATTGCATATGTTAAAAAATATGAAACTTTATAAAGCAAAAATAAATAAATAAATAAATAAATAAATATTTTTAAAAAAAGAAAGAAAAAGATGCTATCTATTATCTGGTTATTTAAGCCAAAGTCCTTTCAGAGCCCACCCACAAAGCTAAGATTTAATCTCTAAGAGCCTGCGAGGCACTCTGCGGTCCATGGAACATCCTCAAGTTGAAGGCCTGTTCCCTTGTGTCTTGTGCCTAGTACTTAATCTTCTGTCCCTTCAGGGTACAGATAGATAGAGGCCTATCAGGTCCTCAAAGGATTTGACAATGGTAAAATGTGTTTTCTATTATCTTTAGACTTCTTCGTTTTCCAAAAAACAGCATTTCCAGTAATTGTGTGACAGTTTACCCAATCCTAATTGTTTTATTAAAAATTAAAATAAACAAATTTTTAAAAGGAGAATAGAAAAAAAGTGATCCTTATCATTTTTCACAGAATACAAATAATGGGTACATCCTAATAAGTGGAGGAAAGATAACAAATCTATTTTAGTTTTACTCAACACAGTTCATAATATTCTTTATATATTACCAATGTTGAGATGGTTTGTATTTTAAAATATTATTTCAATTCCCTATATATTATAAGTAATGAAGTCTCCTAGCCACTTTGGCTGAACAATTTTATACAATACATTAGCCAAAATTTTTCCATTCCTGTATAATCTTATATGTGGGAGGTGGTTAGTTCTTACAAATTGTTTGAACACT
>NW_021862796.1:0-910 GCF_006229205.1 Suricata suricatta | reverse complement strand
CACCTGCATTCCCAAGTCTGTCTGGATTTCTAAGCTTCTAGTTTTTATTTCTTAAAATGCTCTTACAGCTTGGGTTAGCCCCTGGTGTGCCATGTGTGAAATAGGCAGACCACAAGAACAGAATCTTTGTAGGGTTCCACAGAGTGCTTACAATGATATCATGTCCACTACCATCCTCTGATTTTAGAGTAAAATTTTTGTTTGTTCTCAGAGAACACCATAAATTGGCTTTAGTCCAGGTCCTTGCTAGATATCTCAATTTTTTTTATCGATAGCCGTGTTGAGAGAAGTGACATTTATGGAAGATCATTCATCTAAATCAATATTTGACAAATTGTTTAGCTGACACTAATGCTGAGAGATTTTTTGGCTCAGAAAAGGCTACTCTAGGAATATGTAAATAAGGATCCCATAATGAGCACTAGCCTGTGAGCTGAGTAGCACTGTATGGTATGCGTTTTATTGTCAACTGAATATGAATGAATGAAGACGGTGAGGGCCTGGAACAAAGAGACCAAGGGGTGTTTAGAGGGGAGACTGGAGATGCAAGTGGGGACATCATGGGGCTCCTTGTAAATCGCTCCTGGGGAACCCATGGGTATTTTGCAGGGTGACACTGCCTCTTTAGGAGGCTCATGCTGGCTGCAGAGGGGGGACAAGATGAAGGAGATAAGGTGTTTTCAGAGAGAACTGGGAGGTGAGGGAGGTTGGGCTGGACCAAGTAGCAGAAGTTAGAATGGAAATACACTTGTTGTCTGAGTAGATGTTGTTGGAAGAGAGAGACACAAGAGAGAAGAAAGTTATGGACGACCCCCGGCTTCTTTTCCTCATTTATCTGTGTACCAAATATTTACAAATAAGTACACTAAGCCAGATACCTTTCTGGACACTGAGGATGTAGTGATGAGCA
>NW_021862795.1:0-910 GCF_006229205.1 Suricata suricatta | reverse complement strand
AATTGGGCCTGGGGATCATGAGTTTCTTGTTTCTAATTCTGCAGAACTCACATTATCTTCGTTTTGGAGGGAAGCACATGCCCCAATGTCAGACTGCCTGGCTCAGCCACGTACTGGTATGTATAATATTGGGTTGATACGACGATTCAATGCATTAAAAAGAAGTAATATATGTCCCAGAGTTAAAATGGTGCATAGGACAGAAGAAGCACTCAGTGGTATTAAATAATTTTAGGTCACCTCATCTCATACTGGACAAGCTAGTCAAAGTCCGTGCAACACCATTCTCTCTAATCCTGATGCTAGCCGTTGGAATGCATGATTCCTTCTGGTTGGAAGGGAAACTCTAGTCAAAATGCTTATGTGATTTTATAAAAATGGCTTCAACTTTTCAGACTAAGGGGATAAGCATAGGCCTTGGTACTGCACCCGAATGCACCTTGCCCAGCTTCCCGAGGATCCCTTTAACTGGTTCCTGGTGCCTGTCGCCCAGTCCCACCTGGAACTGAGGAACTGGGGCTGTGCCCTGGAACTGTGCCTGGGGCTTAGCACTTACTGCTTTCAGGCTCCTCCCTTCCCAGTGCACTTCCAACAGACCAACTGGTGTGGAAATGCAGAAGTCCTGCTTCTTTGCCTGTAGGGGACACACTCTCAAACTCTGAGCCACAGTTTATACCCCAGGACTCGCTAAAAAAGTTGCCCCTGGCTTGGCTTCTTCCCTTCTCTGTCCTGCTGCCCCCGTTTCCTTAGGGGGTTCTGCGGAGAAATAAAATGACTTGCACCTCAAGCACTGCTTGCAGGATCTGCTGCTAGAAGAACGTGATCTCAGACAGCTTTCATTAGCAATTATCTTGAGAGAAAAAGGACAAGAGGGAGAGGAGTAGAGAACTTTGGAAAAGCAAAAGTTACA
>NW_021862794.1:0-1810 GCF_006229205.1 Suricata suricatta | reverse complement strand
GAGGACAGCAGGGACCTGAGCCCGGGCCTGTGAGGACAGCAGGGACCTGAGCCCGGGCCGGGGGCCGGGAGCCGGCCTGGTCTCCCAGAGACACAACCCAACTCCTCATTATCGATCCTGTTCGGGTGACCAAGAACTTTCAATTAACTCAGTCCTTTTTGAAGCAAGGGAGGGTCTACGTGGATACATAACCAAGAGCGTTTCTACATCTCATAGGAGATAAAATTTTTTTAAAAAGGTTACCATTTGTTAAGTGCCAGAGACTGTACACAGAAAACCTCCTTGTGTGTGTCAGCGGCAAACGCCACCCTTATTTTTCACATGAAGAAACCGACAGGCAAAGAGGTGCCATGACTTGGTTCAAGCCGCACAGCTAGGCAGGGCTGCGGCGGACCCGGGGAGCGGGGGCTGTCCGTCCAGAAGGCCTGGGCGCTTCAGGGCTCCCTGATGCGAAATGGTGCGCGACAGTTTTATTTCAGAGCCTAGAAAATGCTACCGGAGCTGGGGCCCCGCTCAGAGGCCACGGCCACGGCGTCCTGCTTCCTGCTTCACTGTGACTTAGGTTCTCAGGCCTGAGACCAGCCCAGCTCCCGGCGCCCGGCCCCCCCGGCCCGGGCTCAGGCCCCTGCTGTCCTCACAGGCCCGGGCTCAGCCCTCTGCTGTCCTCACAAGCCCGGAGGCGAGCTCTCTCTCGCTCGTGTTTGTGTTAGTTCCTACGGGCCCCTGGGATTCTGGAGCTCCTGCCTCGGTGGGACCAGGGCTTGAGATTCTGCCTCTCGAGTAAACTCTTGCACTTGTAAGTCTGCTGCTGGTCCAAGGAACACGTTTTGAGTGTCAAGGGCAAGGCGTGACTCCTGCAAGGAGAGGTCAGGCGTTTTCGAAGGTGGGGGTGGGGAGGCTTGAGAGAGAGCGAGACTGGATATCAAAGTCCCAGGCATCCCTAACGATTTGGCCTCATGAGAACGTGCCCAGTCTGCTCTGGACATGGATGGGCACTGGGTCGGGGAGAGGCCTCCCCCGACGCAGAGGCTGTGGGCAGGAGAGAGGTCTGAGCCTACGGAGAACTTAAAAAGACAGCATCGGGGAGACTGGGCACCGTAATGAACCGAGTTGTGCTGGGACCTGGCTCTCCAACACACAGGGTCTGACTGATGAGCAAGTGGGACTTCAGATCTCTCCGTCTGGGGCTCAGGCAGAAAACAGACGGAGAAACTGAGCCATCAGACCAGCGGGAGGCGAGATCGATGGGAGGAGCCCCTCCCGGTGTCCGCCTGAACCAGAACTCGTGCTTCTCCCGCAGTCCGGTTTTCAAAATGGAGGCCAGGCTGCAACCTCGTTTGCTCCTTCCCCGGGGGCCCGAAACGTAGCCTGCACTGCTCCTAACTCTTTGTCAAATACTGAGTGTTCAACTTTAACGCTAGAGGCGTCTTTGCTTTGCTTCATCCCAATGGCTGAACTCCGTTGGAATGAAATGAAAGAACCCCAGTGGAATCCTGGTCCACACCCGGCAGGACACGTCCCTTCCTGGGGTACAGGCATGGCCACGGTCCCGGGGTGGCCGGAAATGGTCAAACTAGACCACATCTCTGTTCTGCTTGGAATTCCAGGCCCCTCAACGTTGCCTAATTTGTGTTTTTTTTTTCTTATTTATTTTCTAGTTGGCGCTTGGGGGCAGGACGGTAAGACGTGCTTTCTTTCCTCATTTTGAAATCAGCCCAGCAGGCTTTGCTGTTAGAAGGGGAACTTTGGCCAGACCCCTCCCCCACCCCCACATGCAGAGCTCCCATGGGTGTCTGTGCATTACCCCCCC
>NW_021862793.1:0-910 GCF_006229205.1 Suricata suricatta | reverse complement strand
GTTCACACTAAAGGGAGGGAATTGTGCAGAGCGTATATGCAGAGGACAAGAATTTTGCAGAGCATCTTAGAATTCTGCCTTGCACCCTGGGCTAGTGTACTTCCTTAAAACTTTTGCATCGGTGTTGCCAAACTGTTCTGTAAAGAACTGGTGACAATTACCAGTCCACCCATGTATGAACATGCTGTCTCCTCATGTTTTAATCACTACTCAAGATGGCTGGTGCTTTCATTTCTTCATTTCCCTCTAGTTGAAAGAATCCCTTTCTTAGAAGGACCTTTGTTCACATAGTAGTTAACTGAGAGGGGTCAGTAGAATTGCAAATTGCACAGAAGAGGAGGGAAGAGGTGGCCCAAGCCAGGTGGTTGGCTTTGCATCTGGGAACACAGCACACACTGAAGGTGGGCAGCCAAGGTGAAGGTCAGGTGTGTCCTACCTGAGGGAAGGAGGAAAAAAGATGGATCCTGAGGCTAAGGTGGTCTAAGGAGGGAGACGTTTTCCTACAAGGATCCCTAGACATTTGGATTGCCTTATATTTTATGACTCTTAGTTATTTTTGATGTTTTTCTCTTTTTGAGAAGGGGGATTCTGTGGGTCACCCAGTTTGTCCCTTGTGACACAAATAATGCCACTGATCTCTGTCCATGCCAAAGCACTGGTCTCCTTGGCAGCACACCTGCTCTGAGCCTCTCCATGTGGCCTACCGTGTACATGCTTTCCTGATGTCTGGTTCCCTCTCATTCCTGCCACCTTCTCTCCCGGGTCTGAGTGATGCTGCCGGGGGTGGAGACACCGGAGGCATGGGCCTCCCTCCTGAGCCCTGACCATTTCTCTCCATTCAGCTCAATCCTACTGTATATTCTGATCGGGGGCCTCCTCCAGCACAAGGGGACAAGACCTGGCCTCCCCC
>NW_021862792.1:0-910 GCF_006229205.1 Suricata suricatta | reverse complement strand
GAATATCTGGCATCTCCTTTTCAGTCTTCATTTCATGTTCTTCCTCTGGTCAACCCTTGTATACAGTGTTCTCTTAGGAAAAAGAAAAGATGGATGAAGGCAGAAACTTAGAATCTTGTCCTTCCCCATGATTTCAAGAATAGCATTTAAAGGATTACTCTCAAAGCCATTCTCTACACCATGTTCCTCTTCTGAGCTCCAGACCTGGATATCTAATTGCCTGCTGGATATACTTTGTTTTATTTCCCACTGAAACCTAAATCCAACATGTCTACAACATAACTAGCGTCTTCCTCCAAATCTGATCTGTCTCCTAATTTATGTCTTAATGAAAGATGCCTCTAGCAATACAATCACACAAGTCAGAAATCAGGCTTGATGATTCTTTCATCTCTCATCATCAGCAATCCTGATGAATTTTTTCCTTAATTCATTGGATAACTCTAAAATCTGTCCCCGTACCATTAGGGAGGCCAGATATCCACATATGAAAAATTAATACCAGGCAAAATGTAATTTTCATTCAGTTATTCAAAATATAATTTTTTGACATTTTATTCTTTGATAGACATTGTGTTAGTTTCTCTGATAGAAAAACAAAACACAGACTCTGCCCTTGAGAAACTTAAAATAGAAGTGAGAGAGGAACATGCTCATGTGTCAATGACAAAAATCCAAAGCTACGATAACTAGGATGTACTATAATCCTTGCTAAATAAAGTCTCTCAACCTTGAACGTTTTGAGAGGCCCTCATGGGAAGATAGCATTCGAGCAGGGAATAAAAGAATAAAGAAGTACATCGAGAAGATACTACCACCATCACTACTACCATTACTGGCTAATATTTATTAAATTCCTTACTATGTACAAGCCCTGTGTTCAACACTTTATATACATTATATTATTCAT
>NW_021862791.1:0-910 GCF_006229205.1 Suricata suricatta | reverse complement strand
GTGATGGGCGCCAGTGGGTCTATTCTGCTCCGTACCCTCCAGGCCTGGTCGCCCTTGAGCGAGTGCTGACTCCGAGGCACGCGGGGGTCTGGGGGGGGCCCCCGGTTCTCCACGCCGTCACCCAGACTGGGATTGGCTCCTCCAGGCCCTAAAATGGCCTGCGTGGGACTTTCCGGAACCCCAGATGCTCCCACCACCAGACTCACTCTGACTGTCTCTCTAGTGGGTTTCAGGGGCCTGCTGGGGTGGGGGAGGGCTCCTGGGCGCAGAGGGTGGCTCCCTTGGCGCCCGGAGCTGTCCCCATCAAGGGGCCACGGAAACACGACTTCCAAACCTCCCCAAACTAGAGATTTGTTTACTGTGCTTTCAACCAAGACTGACTTAGTGCAGATATTTGGAGATGAAATACTCTTTGAAGAAGGAAGTTTTAAACCTAGGGACTCAGTCCCGTCAGGAACGACCACGCCTGTTCTGTTCCACCTTGGTTTTCAACACGGGCCACTCAGCCTTTGTACACTGTTTTAAAAATGTTTGTTTATTTTTGAGAGAGAGAGACAGAGTGCAAGCAAGGGGAGGGGCAGAGAGAGAGAGGGACACACAGAATCCGAAGCAGGCTCCAGGCTCTGAGCCCGACGTGGGGTTAGAACCCATGTCAGCACAGAGCCCAACGCCGGGCTAGAACCCATGACCTGTGAGATCATGTCCTGAGCCGAAGCCGGACACTCAACCCACTGGGCCCCCCAGGCGCCCCTCGAACTCTGTTTACTAAGAAGGATGCTGTCTGAACAACTGTCTGGGGGTTCAGATGATTTGCATTTTTCTAGATGTATCTCCTGAGGCAAGGGAAACAAAAGTAAAATAAACCATTGGCACTACATCAAAATAAAAGCCTTTTGCTTGGTGAGGGGAA
>NW_021862790.1:0-910 GCF_006229205.1 Suricata suricatta | reverse complement strand
CAATTATTTAGTCAACATCTATAGCCTGATACCTAATATTCATCTCAAACTTAACATAAATAAAACAAACCTTTTGATTCCTTACCTTTTCCAACAGCTCATGCTCATTCACATTACCTCATTTGGAGTATTTTGTTTCTTCTATATCTTCTATTTCTTTCATACATCATACCCAATCTATCAGCAAATTCTATTGGCTTGAGCTTCAAAATAGATCTGGAATTTTACCCTCAGACTTTCTACTGCTACAATCAAACTCCCTGCCATCACTGCCTCTTACCTAGATTACTACAATAATTTATAACTGGCCTCCTTGTTTTTGACCTTGCTCCCTACTCTGCCGCCCTAATGATCCTTTTGATCTATTTACTAATGTAAATAAAATCATGGCACTCATATAAAAATCCTTTAATTAATTCCTTTCTCAGAGTAAATACCAAAATGCAAACAATGTCTTATAAGACCCTACATGCTCTGATCTCTCTTAGCTACCTTCTTGTTAACTCATCTGCCGTCCCTCTCTTTTGTCCCAAACTGCACTCTGCCATATGCACCAACTGTACCTGGATGGCTGAAACACATGGAGCACATTTTTGGCTCAGTCATTTGTACTAGGTCTTTCCTTTGCCTGAAACTCTGGGCTTTAGATAAGGCTTCATTTCGCTTCCTCACATCTTTAAGGTCTCTGCTCAAATGCTCTTTTTGTATTACATCCTTCACACACAGCCCTCCCCCCAACTTCCTATTTTCTTCACCTATTTTATTGTGTTTGTCAGAGTTTTGTTACTTCCTTACCTGTTTTTTATTGGATGTCTCCTTTTGCAAAAATAAAAGGTCACTGAGGGCCAACTTCCTTATGTGTTGCTATATGTAACCTCGAACCTCTAAGAGTTTCTGACATGCAGAAAGC
>NW_021862789.1:0-910 GCF_006229205.1 Suricata suricatta | reverse complement strand
CACCTGCATTCCCAAGTCTGTCTGGATTTCTAAGCTTCTAGTTTTTATTTCTTAAAATGCTCTTACAGCTTGGGTTAGCCCCTGGTGTGCCATGTGTGAAATAGGCAGACCACAAGAACAGAATCTTTGTAGGGTTCCACAGAGTGCTTACAATGATATCATGTCCACTACCATCCTCTGATTTTAGAGTAAAATTTTTCTTTGTTCTCAGAGAACACCATAAATTGGCTTTAGTCCAGGTCCTTGCTAGATATCTCAATTTTTTTTATCGATAGCCATGTTGAGAGAAGTGACATTTATGGAAGATCATTCATCTAAATCAATATTTGACAAATTGTTTAGCTGACACTAACGCTGAGAGATTTTTTGGCTCAGAAAAGGCTACTCTAGGAATATGTAAATAAGGATCCCGTAATGAGCACTAGCCTGTGAGCTGAGTAGCACTGTATGGTATGCGTTTTATTGTCAACTTAATATGAATGAATGAAGACGGTGAGGGCCCGGAACAAAGAGACCAAGGGGTGTTTAGAGGGGAGACTGGAGATGCAAGTGGGGACATCATGGGGCTCCTTGTAAATCGCTCCTGGGGAACCCATGGGTATTTTGCAGGGTGACACTGCCTCTTTAGGAGGCTCATGCTGGCTGCAGAGGGGGGACAAGATGAAGGAGATAAGGTGTTTTCAGAGAGAACTGGGAGGTGAGGGAGGTTGGGCTGGACCAAGTAGCAGAAGTTAGAATGGAAACACACTTGTTGTCTGAGTAGATGTTGTTGGAAGAGAGAGACACGAGAGAGAAGAAAGTTACGGATGACCCCCGGCTTCTTTTCCTCATTTATCTGTGTACCAAATATTTACAAATAAGTACACTAAGCCAGATACCTTTCTGGACACTGAGGATGTAGTGATGAGCA
>NW_021862788.1:0-910 GCF_006229205.1 Suricata suricatta | reverse complement strand
AGCATGCCCTTATGTTTTTAACAAAGTTGAATGAAAGGCCATTTCATCCCAGGGCTACTCAGTCAAAATCCAATAATGCCTAAGCTGTTAGGTCCAAGCCACTCAAGTGCCCGGCCATCACACAAGGTTTTCTTTGCTGAGAGCAATGGCCAACCCCGCTGGTCTCTCCACACATTTAGCTCGCTCCTGTGGTCTCTGTCGTGTAACCTTCGCAGCTGGGGTCCGTACCAGAGTTCAAATTCAAGCCTCCCCAAGGACTGCCCACAGAGTGCCTTTGACAATTACCCTGCAGGTGCAAATTAACCTATTAGGCCCCATAATTTCCAAACAGCAACATGTCCATTTTACAAATGCTGCAGATTTACAGTGCCACAGCACAAAATTAGCCCCATTTGGTTGTAACCTTCCTCCAAATCCTTATTTTTTCCAATGCTTACGTCTGCCCAGGCGAGAAGTCACATTTCAGGATAGCTAGAAGCCACAAGGATCACACAAGAAGATTAGGAAAAAGGCTAACAGTGCCATCTAAGATCCTAAGAATTCCCTTTCGAGGGGCACCTGGGTGCCTCAGTCAGCTAGTGTCTGACTCTTGATTTCAGTTCAGGTCATGATCTCATGGTTCCCAAGTTCTAGCCCCGCAATGGGACAGTGCTTAGTCTGCCTGGGATTTTCTCTCTCCCTCTCTCTCTGCCCTTCCCCTGTGCACACTCACGCAAACTGTTTTTTTTTTTTTTTTAAGAATTCCCTTTCAGAGAAAGCAAGAAACTGATCCCATTCACAATTGCACGAAAAACCATAAAATACCTAGGAATAACCTAACCAAAGATGTAAAAGACCTGTATGCTCAAAACTATAGAAGACTTACGAAGGAAATTGAAGACGACACAAAGAAATGGAAAAACATTCCGTG
>NW_021862787.1:0-910 GCF_006229205.1 Suricata suricatta | reverse complement strand
GAGAGAGAGAGACGCAAAACCTGAAAGATAATTGAATACTGAATGAACCAAGGGTTGAAGGGGGCGTGGGGGAAGGGAGGTAGTGGTAATGGAGGAGGGCACTTGTGGGGAGAAGCACTGGGTGTTAAATGGAAACCAACTATTAAAAATAAATAAATATAAATAATTCAAGGGAAAAAACATTAACGCCAAATGGATCAAAAACCTAAATATAAGAGCTACAACTATAAACTCCTAGAAGAAAATATCGTATAAATCTGCATGACTTTGAGTTAAACTGTTTTTATATAAATAAATAAATAAATAAATAAATAAACTGGACCCCATCAAAACTTAAAAGTTCTACTACTTAGAAAGTTTAAAGACAGGGGTCCCTGGCTGGCTCAGTCAGTAGCTCATATGACTCTGGATCTCAGGATTTTGAGCCTGAATTCCCCTCTTGGTGTAGAGATTCCTTAAAAATGACTTTTAAAAAAGAAAGTAAAAAGACAACACACAGAATTAAAGACATAGGGAGGGGAAGGGGGAAAGAGAGCTGGGGAGAGAGAGGGACACAAACCATGAGAGACTACTGAATACTGAAAAAGAACCGAGGGCTGAAGGGGGAGGGGGAGGGAGGAAGCGGGTGATGGTCATGGTGGGGGGCACTTGTGGGGAGAAGCACTGGGTGTTATATGGAAATCAATTTGACAATAAACTATTATAAAAAAATAAAAACTAAAAAAAAGACATTTATAATATTTACAAGTTATATATCTGATAGGGGTATAATATCCAGAACATATAAAAAGCTGCTACAACTCAACAATAAGATAAATAACCCAGTTTAAAAATGAGCAGATAATTGAACCAGAAATTTCTCCAAAGAAGATACACAAGTGGACAGTAACCACATGAAATGATATTCAAC
>NW_021862786.1:0-910 GCF_006229205.1 Suricata suricatta | reverse complement strand
ACAAAGCAACTGAGTTTGAGTAAAGTATCTAAAAGTATCTATATAGCAGCCAATTCTTAGTATAAAGAAACATCAGTCTTTAAATCACCTCACTTTAAAAAATACAATAGAAAATAAGCTGTAACCAATGCCTGTGGCTGCGTTTGGATTCTGTGACAGTAACTCAGTGTGCTCTAAAGTACAAACATCATTGCTCTCCACTAGCTTGGAGAGATAAAAGTTACAGGAAACCCGCATTTTGGTATCCCAAGAGAGGTCTAAAAGCTTTTCAATGCAATGTCACACAATTTCATGGTGTCTTTAAATTTAACTGATGCCAGTGAAAGCCACCACCTGCCGGGAAAGGCCAGCTTCTCCTCCCAGCTTGCTTTTTTCTCATGAAGAAGCTTTCTCAAGATGTATACTCCAGGAATGTTATTTTTTTTAACTTCACTTTCATTTACTTTTTCAAGCAAGAAAACAGCCCTTTTCTACTCCTCATAAATAGCAAAATCTTTTCACCTCGAGAGAATAAGATAGATTCCAAGAATTCATGATCTTCTCAAGGAAATACTACTGATGCCAGGGGAAATAACATTCAAAATACAAGTCGTTAAACAATTTGACTAGCTAAGTATAATGTTACTCTAGGATAACTAGATGTATATGTGTTAAACACAGGGAAACAAACTCTATTTGCAGACAATTTATATGGAATAACTTTTATTATTTCTCAAAGCAATTGACATGGCAGAGTCTAAAACTGGTAAAAAAAAAAGATGGATTAATATTCATTTGGGGATCCTCGGAGAGATAGTAGTTATTGTTTGGCAAAGAGAACATCACTTATTCTTGCACTGAATCAGTGCTAGTTTGGAATTTTCTCCATAGTTGTCAAAAGCATGAAATTATACGGAAGAGAAGAAAAAAA
>NW_021862785.1:0-910 GCF_006229205.1 Suricata suricatta | reverse complement strand
CTGATAAGGTAAAACCCTTAGACTTGGAACCCACTGTGCTAAAAATGTGCATCCTGCTCCATGGGGCAACAAAGGAAACCTCCACAACTCCTTTTCCTGTTTTTCAGTTGAGGAAGGGTGGCTTGTGCTTTTTCTGCCAGCTCTAGACCCGTCAGCGTCCAGCAAGCTTGCTCTGGGTGGTGCACTTTTATTCCCTTATTCAACACAGTCACGAGCATGGACTGAGAGCCAAGCACCTTGCTATGGATGCATTGGCAGGGAAAGGGGCTTGGCATGTGCCTTGAGGTACTCACAGTCAGTCAGGGAAAGGAGAGCAACAGATATGTGGGGTAAGGGCTACCATAAGGGCCAGGACACTGAGCAGCGCACAGAGACTTTATAGAGAACATTTGAGTCATGTTTTGTACTGTAAGCAGAAAGAAAAGCAAAATAGGTGCTCTGAGCTGGGCAATGCATGAATACCATCTTGAGTTGGGAAGAAAGGTCATGCAAATGGAGGAAAAAAGCAGCAGGAGCAAAGGCAGGGAGGTGTAAAGGGATCTCAACCCCCTGAGCTGAGCCACCCAAAATATCCTGTGCAATTGGTCTCTGCCCCTGGTTCCCAGCATGAGCTTTCCTGAAACCCTTGTAAATACGAAGTGATAGGAGGACTAGAAGCATCTCCTGTTCTGATGAGATGATTCTGGGTGGGCTCTGGGACGGCTCCTGGATGGGGGCTGCTGACCAGAAAGACCAGACCATGATTAGAAGTTTGGAATTTTCACCCCAACTCTTATCCTCCAGAGAGAGAAAGGGGACTAGAAACAGAGCTCATAATTGATCACGCCAACATGAGGAAGCATCCATAAAACTCCAGTAGTGGAGAGCCTCCAGGCTGGCAACACAGCCATACTGGAAGATGACACATTCC
>NW_021862784.1:0-910 GCF_006229205.1 Suricata suricatta | reverse complement strand
ATGAATAATATAATGTATATAAAGTGTTGAACACAGGGCTTGTACATAGTAAGGAATTTAATAAATATTAGCCAGTAATGGTAGTAGTGATGGTGGTAGTATCTTCTTGATGTACTTCTTTATTCTTTTATTCCCTGCTCGAATGCTATCTTCCCATGAGGGCCTCTCAAAACGTTCAAGGTTGAGAGACTTTATTTAGCAAGGATTATAGTACATCCTAGTTATCGTAGCTTTGGATTTTTGTCATTGATACAGGACCATGTTCTTCTCTCACTTCTATTTTAAGTTTCTCAAGGGCAGAGTCTGTGTTTTGTTTTTCTATCAGAGAAACTAACACAATGTCTATCAAAGAATAAAATGTCAAAAAATTATATTTTGAATAACTGAATGAAAATTACATTTTGCCTGGTATTAATTTTTCATATGTGGATATCTGGCCTCCCTAATGGTACGGGGACAGATTTTAGAGTTATCCAATGAATTAAGGAAAAAATTCATCAGGATTGCTGATGATGAGAGATGAAAGAATCATCAAGCCTGATTTCTGACTTGTGTGATTGTATTGCTAGAGGCATCTTTCATTAAGACATAAATTAGGAGACAGATCAGATTTGGAGGAAGACGCTAGTTATATTGTAGACATGTTGGATTTAGGTTTCAGTGGGAAATAAAACAAAGTATATCCAGCAGGCAATTAGATATCCAGGTCTGGAGCTCAGAAGAGGAACATGGTGTAGAGAATGGCTTTGAGAGTAATCCTTTAAATGCTATTCCTGAAATCATGGGGAAGGACAAGATTCTAAGTTTCTGCCTTCATCTATCTTTTCTTTTTCCTAAGAGAACACTGTATACAAGGGTTGACCAGAGGAAGAACATGAAATGAAGACTGAAAAGGAGATGCCAGATATTC
>NW_021862783.1:0-1810 GCF_006229205.1 Suricata suricatta | reverse complement strand
AGAGATGCCTGCCTGGTGATCAGAAGGAATCTCAAGGCTCTCTCATCCCTCTTTCCCAGACACCGTCCATCCTTCAGGGACCCCTGGACCAGCTAGAACATGACTCTGGCAAGTGGCGCCTGAACAGGGACCTGAAGCAAAGCCCTTCTCTTTTAACTAAGTCTTTCCCACTGCATTAGATGGATGGTTAGACTTCTGTCATAGGGTGCCACAGACCCCTCTACATAAGATAAGTAAGTGAGTTGGTGGAGAAGTAAAGACCAATTTTTGAAATGGTATGGGCAATAAAATGTCTAAGGAAAGGAGACTCTTAATAGACATAATAAAGGTATGCCTTCAACCAATTGCTCAATGTTTACATTTTGTTCAAAAACAGTGCCCCCGGTTCCATGAAGACAGAACTGTCAGCATAGATATCTGGAATCAGGTTGAGGACGATATTAGAAAATGTTATATTTCACAAGGACCTCAAAAGGTCCCAGTCGAAGTTCTTTCTCTATTGACCCTTAGAAAGAAGGCGCTAGAACTCTCCACAGAGACGTTGGGAATCTTCAAGCCCACAGCCTCTCCAAATGATAAAAAGGTGGACTCAGGGACTGTCTGCCACTCCACCACTACAAAGGTTTCAAACTGAACATCCGACAATTGGGCTTTCTCCTTTCAGAGGACAGGGACTTGGCCTCCATCTGGGCCTCTTCCTCCCATGCCATTTTCAAAAGGGGTAGAGCTCAGAGCTGTCGTTACAGAGGTAGAAAGATGATACAGATTTTGTTTGCTGCGTCCCCGTTGCTCTTAAGGGAGAATTTGATGAGGACCCTTCTTGGGGACCTCTTCCCTATAAGATTGTTAAGGAACTAAAAACTGCCTGTGCCGAATGTGGGCCACCTGCGCCCTATACACTCACATTGCTAGAGGCCCCGTTGTCCCGTTGGATGACGCCTTAGGACTGGACTCAGGTTGCAGAAGCATGCCTGTCAGGAGGCCAATATCTACTACGGAAAGCAGAATAGGATGAGCTAACTAGGAAAAGAGCAGCAGTAATCAAAGGGTCGAATAGGAGAGACAATGCTCTTCCTAACCTTCTGGGCGAGGGTCGTTTGGACACTGCTCAAGCTCAGATGTATCTTGACCAGGACACCTCCAACTGGTCACTGATTGTGCCTATCACACATGGAGAACTTTGCTGGTCGCAACAGGCAGGGCTGCTACCTTGGGAGAAATCAGACAACGTTCGGATGAAAGCTCTGAGGATTTTTTATCTAGACTCCTACAAGCTGTTAGAGTGATAACTAATGATGAGGCCGTGGACATTCTCATTAAACTACTAGCGTTTGAAAATGCCTCTTCTGCCTGCCAGTCCCTTTTAAGGTCTATAGGAAAAACAGGCACCTTAATTGATCATGTCAATCAATTTGAAGATGTAAGTCCAGCCTTTATCCAGGGCGTGGCTATCACAGCAGCTTTAATCGGAGAAACAGACCCTTAATATGTCAGGTCCTTAAGGCAGTCAGGAGGTACAAAGAGCGAAAACCCCTCCTTGAGGTCTAATCGCTATTCTTGTGGGAAAGTGGGTCCTCAGTAGAGACTGCCCTAAGTGAAAAGCAGTAACCTCCCTGCCAAGCACACCTGTTCCTCAGGTCATCAATAATAACAACGTGCCCAGAACTATGTGCCCTGGGTTCAAAAGGGCTTTCACTGGGCCAAAGATTGGAAATCTAAATTTCACAAAAATGGCCAACCACTGGGGACCAATCTCCAAAAATCTCAGAAACAGGGGAACTGATTCAGGGGCCAGCTCCCGGCCACGGCA
>NW_021862782.1:0-910 GCF_006229205.1 Suricata suricatta | reverse complement strand
GCCATACCGCTACCCACACAGAATTATTTAATGAAAACAAACCTTGTATTTGCTTTTCAAAACCACAGTAGAATATTGCAAGTAAAAAGCCTAGACATTTTTTTCATTTATCATTTATTTTTGTTTTTCCTGGACCTATAAGCAAAGAAAAAGTCAGCCATGTACACTGAGATATGGTCAAGGGTAAGGATATTGCATGAAGCACAGAAATGTAGTCTAGCAGATAATGTGGGAAAAGATGACAAAGAGAAGTTGAAATTTCTAAATCGAGCTATCTGAGAAAAACAAATGGAAAGCATACTACCAATACAGACTCCTTCCAAATAATTGCACAATTATTAATTACATCCTATCCCAGTCCACTGCCAAATAACAAAGCCTATGAAATACTTGCTTGGAAGTTTTTATGCTCTACTCTTTACTCTTCATATATCACAAGTAAAGAAAATTCCAGGAAAAAATTACCAGAACATATATTTTGATTGTCACAATTTATAACAGTACCCATTTTCAAAGGTTAAATTGAAATAACTTTAGCCTATAGTTATATGACTGGTATATAAGCAATATTAATACACAAGCTACATATTATCTACTTTGAGGTATTATCTATCTAAAAGTGGTAAAGATAAGGCTACACCAGGTCAAGCATTGTGTCATATTTCATACTTCTGGGATTCCAAGGATAAACCCATGTTTCATCCACAGTAAGTGTTCAACAAAGGTTTGATGAATTCACGAATATTTGTAGCTTCGAGCCATGTGCTGACACTTAGCTCTGTGTAAACATAGGATTATGAGAATGTAAGCTCTTCAAGTTAATCCAGATGGCAAATAAAATCTGTACCACAAATTGCTGAAAGACTATATAGCCAAGATTCTATTCACACATTAGTGAATGTGAATTGAA
>NW_021862781.1:0-910 GCF_006229205.1 Suricata suricatta | reverse complement strand
GCGTGAGGAATTGAGTTAAAGCTGGTAAAGACAGAGTGGGATAAAGTTCATTCCCTCATTTTGGTAATGGTGAGAGAAACGAATGTGGCCACAGGTCCAGAACTTTCTGGAACATGCTAAATTTAAATTTTCAAAACTATGTTAATTTATAGATGGTTCTTATAGAACTTTTCAGTATCTCATCCCATTCAAATGTTCTCGATGATACAAATGCAATGTGATATAAATTCCATAAGGTTGATTGTAAGTTTCTAATTTTCCAGATTTCAGAGAAATCAATGCACTCTTCAAAACAGTAAAAAGTTAGTATCTAGCCCTATTTTTATTGGGAAAAGGTGCCCTTATATACTCTAGGGATAAATGGTTATTCGTGCTTTCTAACTTGAGTCTCTGAGGGAGGAACTGTACCACACAGGCGCACCTGGGTGGCTCCGTCTGTTGAGCCTCTGACTCTGGATTTTCACTCAGGTCGTGATCTCACAGGTTGTGGGTTCGAGCCTTGTGTCAGGCTCCACGCTGAGCATGAAGCCTGCTTGGGATTCTCTCTCTCTCTCAAAACCCATAAACATTAAAAAGAGAGAGTTGTACTGCACACAAAAAAGTGTTAAGCTATATTTTTGAGCTTTAGACATCTAAACATTTAGTCTCAGATAAACTTTTAAGTTCATCAAAGGTGGTATTTGAAAAATAAGTTATGTCCTCTCATAGGCCACAGGATCATCTAAAGTGATGGGAGATATTTGTGCCATGATTTTGAGGAGGAAGGCAGCACAACGTGTTCACCCCATGCTCGTAGCCAGGAAAACAGGCATCTGAGCAACCACCCGGCGGGCAGAGGGAAGGAAGCACGTGTTAGCATGGCCGGCTTCCAGGCAGGTCTTCCGAAGTGTTGGAGATGGGTACCACCCTG
>NW_021862780.1:0-910 GCF_006229205.1 Suricata suricatta | reverse complement strand
TATCAAAATTTGTGGGATGCAGCTAAAGCAGTTCTTTGAGGGAAAGTTATAGCAATTGAATGTGCATATATATTAGAAAAGAAGAAAGATCTAAAATCAGTCAGCTAAGCTTCCACCTTAGAAAAAGAAAAGCAAATCAAGCCCAAAGCAAGCAGAAGAAGAGAAATAACAAGAATTGAGAGCAGAAATCAATGAAATTGAAAACAGCAAATCAATAGGGAAAACCAATGAAACCAAAAGCTGGTTCTTTAAAAAATTCCAGAGAAGGGAGAGATCAGATGCTATCAGGCCATCACCAGCCATTTTCCTCCCTGGGGACATTTGCAGATTCTGGCCATGGGCTGAGGATCAGATCTGGTGCACAGAGAAGGCTCCTACAGCGGGGTGAGGGGGGAGAGAAACCAGCAAAACCTGGCAAGATGGTGCAGGGCTAGGGTGCTGTTACAGAAACTATGATTCCTAATAGCATAGCCAGATTTACATTGTCGAATTCTTAGGCTATCTGGGGAGGCAGGAACTTTTAGTAAGGTAGGTTGAAATCTGTTGTATCCTATAGAGCGAATCGGGTTTTCTGTTTCTTCTTGTGTATGCTGTTATAGCTGAGTAGATACCTGGGCTGAGCAGGCCTAATTTATCCTTCGTGAATTTACAAATCAGGTGATTTACTGTCTTGCCCCTGGAGGGGAGAGAATAACGGGGTGGACAGAGGCCATTGAGCCCTGAAGGCCATGTATCTTCTCAGACCGGTCCTCCTCTTCCCACACCTCTGCAAGTGGCCAAGCTGCCTCACACCTGGGGTCTCCTGTGTCCTTGCAAGGATCCCATGTGTAGGTGGGGGAGAGATTATTGCCCCACTTTATGGATGAGGAATCTGGGTCTTGAATAACTTGCCCCAAAGGATGCAAGTGTC
>NW_021862779.1:0-910 GCF_006229205.1 Suricata suricatta | reverse complement strand
CATTAAAAAACAAAAACAAAAAGATTGTGTTCCTTTTCCCAATGTCGCAGACATGCACTGGCCATAGTAAGCCACCTGCCCCTTTCCCCTAGGGCAATGCACTGAAAGAGGAGACATTAGATATACACTCAACACATCTCTCTCTCCCTAATGGACAACTCTCAGGGTTGAGCACCTCCTCTTAGTATCAGACAGCTGTGCCAGCTACTGAGCGATACCCGCCTCTTTCTCCTGGAATAGGGCACTGGAATTCTGGGTATTTGTGTGAAACCTCCATTTCTCTCTCTCCTTCTTGAAGGAGATGGTTCAAAATTATGCACCTTCTTCCCAGCTTTGCAGAGATATGTCACTGCTGAAAGCTGCCTACCCCATCCCTTTGCTCTTAGCTGTCTCCAGGTGTCAGAAATGCACCCTCAACATTCCAGTTGATATGAAACAGCAGCAGGTCTCACTGGAAGTGAACCAAGGCTGGGTGTGCAGGTCACTGTCTCTTTCCCCCTAGGGAGAAATAGAGACCAGAGGGGATCTTTCTTGGTGCCAATTTCTATGCTGGCTTAGGGATGGGCTGACACCAGTAAAATGAAATTGCTCTTCTTACCCATTTCAGTGTGGCTAGTCTCAGTTTTGTGCTGATCCAGGATACTACAAATTCTTAGATGGATTCTGGAATTTTCATAAAGATATTATGGTCCTTATAATGTTATTAAATGAGTACTTCTGTGGGAGGATGAGGTCTAGGACTTTGAGGTCTAGGACTTCCTATTCTGCCACTTTGCTGATGTCACTCCAATTAATCTAATTCAGTGTCTGCTCTTCAAATCAGATCAGAATCAGGAAAATGTAGTTAGATATTTATCATAAAAAGAAGAGAAAGTGTAGTTTATTTTATGACATTATGCCATCAGATGTG
>NW_021862778.1:0-910 GCF_006229205.1 Suricata suricatta | reverse complement strand
GGGATAACAATGATGGGGTGGCCCTCGGTGGGTCAGCGACAGGATTCTGAAGTGCAGCTGGAAGCCGCTTGGCCTGGGGCTCCGAGTGAGCCTCTGAGAGGCCATTAGTTTTCCTTCCCAGAGGCGGTGGTGGCACCGCCCAAGGGGGAGGGCCCTTGGAGATGCAGACATCTTACAGTGTTCCCCGAGGGGCAGCCACCGTCCTGTTTGTTTGGGAGCAAGAACGATTAGTTCATTTCACAGGCGCGTCAGAAACAGTGTGCCCAAGACCACTCAGTCTTCGGAGGTGGATCAGAGCTCAGATCCACATTTTCCTTCTGCCTCCAAAGCCCCAGAGTCTTTCCTCAGCTTCGAGTCACCTCCTGTGCCTAAGGGTTAACAGAATGCTCAGATGAGGGTCCATGGCCACCGCACAAGGGGCTTCTCTCTGTCTCTATGTTCAAGTTCGGCCTGACTGCAAAATACGACCTCTGTCTTGTCCTCCTTTTTCTTTCCTCCGTCACGCCAGGCCCTCTCCAGTGTCCCTAGGGCCTGGCACACTCGCCTGGCTCAGATCCCCATCACCCAAGGAACCAGACAGCCACTGGAAGCCTTTCTAGCTTTTTCTTTGAGCCAGGAGAAGGGGTGGTGCTGGGGGAGGGAGAGGGAAGACAGCTCAGATTGTCCTCTGTTCCGGCCTCAGGGCTCCCTCCTTCCATGTGTCTCCGTAATGACAATCAGTCATCACTACACACACTCATGTAGGGTAAGAGGTCCACACAAAGGTGAAAGCACAGTATGAAAAGCCCTGTGTGCCCATCACCAGCCCAAGAAACACAGCCTTGGCACAGCTTGTGCTAGATAGAGCCCGCTCAAACCAGCTAGCACCAGCTCACAAGGGGCCGTTGTTAAAGTTTTCTTAACCAGCTGG
>NW_021862777.1:0-910 GCF_006229205.1 Suricata suricatta | reverse complement strand
TTTCTCAACATTTTTTATAATTTTATTCAAGATTAAAAGAAAGTTTCAGACATTGATATCCTATGATGTGAGATAATGATTTATCTGTCGTTCATTCTCCCTTCCTCATTTATACAAATTTATTTCCTTCTGTTGTTCCAATATATTTATACCACATTTTTTGGTTAAATAGTTATTTTTAAAAGCTGGATTTTTTTTTTATAGCTGAGACATACCATTGCTATGACTTATTTTCTCTTTATTTTGCATTTCACTTTTTAAATATTGACTAAGTACAGACAATAATACTTTTTCATTTGCTTAGCTTTCTGTCTACCCTAGCAGTTTATCCCTAAGTTGTCTGATAGAGTGGAAAATAAGGATATGTACATACAAATATGAACATGTCCTGGATATGTTCAAGCACATCAGACATTCTGTATTTAATTTTCTCCTCGCATACGGTACTCTTGGAAAACTTTGTCCTGGTCTAGTTGAACTCTGATCTTTTGCTTGTTTCTCACAGTCTTCTCGAAAATCCCTTTCTTTGGCCAATATTGTATCTATTGTTTCTGATTCCTGTTTCTTCTTTAATGATTTATGCCCTGATTTTGGTGAAGTACATTCACCATTTGTTGGCTGAAGAAAATTTCTGAGTTATGAAATGGATAGCTTGTTTAACTTCATCTCTTAAGGGTGTAGGTTTTAGTTTTCTTTAAGTTACTAAATCATCCTACATGTTTAGGTGTTAGCTTTTTCTGAGCTTTTATCTATCTATCTATCTATCTATCTATCTATCTATCTATCTATCTATCATCTATCTATCTATCTACCTATCTATCTATCTACCTATCTACCTATTTATTTACTAAATGTATATTTTGAGAGAGAGAAAGCCTGTGCACTCCCTTGTGTGCATGCAAGTAAGGGA
>NW_021862776.1:0-910 GCF_006229205.1 Suricata suricatta | reverse complement strand
GTGTGAGGGCATTCGGAGAGCTCTGTAGTCATTTTCAGCCATTTGAAGCTGCAAGGCCGGCTGTGGGGACGGATATGCCGTCTCCCGCTCCTGCCGCCCACCTTCCCCTTGTCTCCTTTCTCTCAGAGGCTCCGTCCGTCTTCGTCTAGTGACCTAACACTGTGAGCGGAGAGCACAGTCCCCAGTTCGGCACCTCCGGAGACCCGGTCACGGGTTAACCCTAACCCGGGTCTTCTCGGCCCGTCTTCCGTCCAGGGGAACCAGAGCCGCAGGGGGCCCGGGTGCAGGTCCTTTCATGAAGTCCACAGCAGACGCTGATGCAGGTCACATGCCTGCAGGCTGGGGGAGAGCTCCTGTGTCCACTGTTTGTGCCTCCCTCCCCTAGAATTCTTGTACCAAACCCAGTTCCCTGGGGTGCGGGTGTCGGGAGGCAGGGCCTCTGGGAGATGGTTAGGTCATGAGGGCAGGGCTCGAGTCATGGGATTAGCGGCCTTCTGAGACCGCAGAGGGCTCCTGCCTCCCCTCCCCTGCCCCCTCCCCTCCTTCCCTCCTTTCCTGCCCTTCTCCTCCTTTCCCCCTCCTTCCTGTCCCTCTCTGTCCCTCCCTCTGCCCTGTGGGCACACAGTGAGAAGGCCGCTGTCTGCAAACCACCAAGAAAGCTCCCACTAGGAACCGAACTGCCTGACCCCTTGACTTTGGACGTTTAGCTCCCAGAACTGTGAGACACGGATGTGTGTTGTCTGTGGCGTGTTGGCAGAGCGGCCCAGGCTGGCCAGGAGGGCTCCCCAGCTCTTGATGCTGCCCGAGCGCCTCGTTCCCGGCCGAGCCCGCGTGCCTGCCCGAGAACCTTCCAGGACAGGAGCCGAGCAAAGCCAGGGCTGCCAGAGTCCCCGCCCCCACCTAACCCTGG
>NW_021862775.1:0-910 GCF_006229205.1 Suricata suricatta | reverse complement strand
GTGGTGGTGATGGTGGAGGGCACTTAAGGGGAAGAGCACTGGGTGTTGTATGGAAACAATTTGACAATAAAATATTATGGTGGAAAAAAATAGCTTTTCTCAAAATGGGGAAAATGAAATCAATTGGCTGATCTTGTTAAAGGTTATTGTGTAATTTTCATAATTTAGGTATACATTTGAAATCTATCAAAACACAAAGTTACAACGAAATAATTAGAGCATCTGTGCCTGATGCTTCATGAGGGTAGGGCTTTATGACGGTTGTGTCCATTGCTATGCCCAGCGCCGAGTCCAGAGCTCAATCAATGCTCATTGACTGAATCGTAGGCATTCCGTGAATGGAAACAACTGTTAGTAAATGTAGCTTGTCAATGTCTTCCCACCGACCAAGCAGCTCCCACAGGTTCTGTACTGTGGGACATTTTCTGTTGACTTCCTTGACCACTGACATTCTTTTATTTATTCCACACGTATTTTCCAAGTGTCTGCAGGATGCTAAGAACTGTGCCACATGTTGGATATTCAGGGTTGATGAATATCTAGCATGCCCACTGTTTAAATTTAGTCTGGTGAAGGAGATAGACATGAAACACACAACCCACAAATGGGAATTGGCCCCCACTGGTGACAAAGTCTAGGAAGAGAAGGTACAGGAAGCCCAGAGTAGTTGGGGCAAGGGAAAGAGGAGAGATTAGGAAGAATGAGCCACATGAAATGAGCAAAGAAGGGAATGATTATAACACCAGCCTGGAAAAGTGTTTGGAGACGGGCGGAGGGGTGGGATGGGTTAACTTCCCTCCACTATTCCACGTTCTTGACTGAGATCCTGTAATAAAAAACAGATTAATAAGAAAAGAACAGAAGTTTAGTAACATTGTAGAGGCTCGGAATACATCGTCCCAAATATAGC
>NW_021862774.1:0-910 GCF_006229205.1 Suricata suricatta | reverse complement strand
GCTCAGAAAACGACTTGACTTGCAGCGTGAGCTATTAGACAAGACAGCAGCCTGGGGTATTCTCTCCTGGAATGGGGGAAGCCTGGGCTGTCTTTTCTTCCAGCATTTGTGGCAATCATCAGAAAAGAGCAGCTGTCAAAATCGCCTCCTGCCCCAGTGGGGTTTCCAACCACCGCAATCTTTACCTAATTGGTTTATTAATCTTACAACGCAATACTAGCCTCTGTCTCATTGTGCCTCACTAGCTAACCAGAACTGGGTTTTGTAAATATGTTTAATTAAGCTCCAAAAGCCATGAGCCTTCTGTCTTCTTGGTTGCACTCTCCCACCAGGCCAGACACCAGCCGGAACTGAAATAAATGAATGGTCGTGCTTCCCTGTCCATCTGCTCCCACCAGGAGGTGATGAAGCTAAAGCAGGACATTCTGAGGGAAGAAATGTTTCCACCTCATCAGAGGTTAGCTCCTCCCCATGACGGGAGGACTACTATTCTGTGGAGAAACATGAATTAAGAGCTCCAGAGAGAGAAGAAAGAAAATGATGTCACTCAAAATTTTATATATAAGTTGCTCTTTCTTCTAGCCACCCATCAATGTCTGGAATGAGACCTATCTATTGCAAAGGGGTAGCCCTTCTCTATGATTCTTTGGACTCCTGGGCCCAATGCGCCCACCTTGGGGAGAGTGGGAATGTCCAGGGATGGGTCTAAGGAAGAAATGCATGACTGTATCTTCTACCACATCATTTTCACAGCTGTTTGCACATCTGTCTCACCCAATAAATGCATGGATTGCAGGCAAAGTCTAGTACCTAGCTCAGTGCAGGGAAAATAGTAGACATTTAAGTTTTAAAGATGGAAAATAAGGACGGCAAGCAGGAAGGAGAGAGACAAAGGGAAGAAAAAAGGAAA
>NW_021862773.1:0-910 GCF_006229205.1 Suricata suricatta | reverse complement strand
TATTTGTGAACGTATATTAAATCCAAATATCATTTGTTCATTTCTTATTAAATATTTACTTATTTATTTAGAGAGTGCACGTGAGCCCAAGCAGGGTAGGGACACAGCAAGACAGGAAGAGGATCCCAAGCAGAAGAGCCTAATGCAGGGCCGGATCTCGTGAACTGTGAGATCATGACCTGAGCCAAAATCAAAAGTCAGAGGCTTAACCGACTGCCACCATAGGTCCCCTAAGTCCAAATATCATTTAATAAAAGAATCTTTAAGGGATTATGGTTTAAAATGGCATGAATATGCTTTCTTTTACTAAGGAGCATATAATGCAAGATAAAGGAAGAGATTCTACTTCTGTTCAAGTCCTCAACATTTTAGCAAACCTTTAACTTTATAAAGTCTAACTGCCAAGAAATCTAGGTTGAGATATGATCTCTAGTTTAGTGACTGAAGAGTTATTTTTTGACTATGAGCAGTGACTTTGGTATTTGTTGTCCCTTTAAATATAAGAAATATACATAAATTCTCTAGCCTGGAATCTATCATAATTTATTCTCACATATTTCCACTCCAGAACTGGGGAAATAACCACAGAATAAGTCTGGGGGCCTACTGCACCAACAGTGAGAAAAACCTGAGCTCTAAGTCCATAGATCACCTGATCTCCACAAGCCCCTACTCTCATGCGCAGATAACAAAGGCATTTTGGGTTTCCTGGAATTAAGTGTTAGTTCAGGGCCTGTGTACAAAAATCCCCTAAAGCCTGATGATTTCCCTTTTCCCAATTCATAGTCACCCTGGTAAAGGACTGTAGAATTTTTAAAAATACTATCCTTTGATATAGAATTATAGATTTATGTTCTCCCACACCCAACATTGTAAGGATTTCTCTCCTCTCTTTTTATTTGTAAGTTTC
>NW_021862772.1:0-1810 GCF_006229205.1 Suricata suricatta | reverse complement strand
AGCCTTTTCACCCATGCTGGGAACCTAGCTGGGAACCTGTCTGGGAGCAGCTGGTTCCTGCCCGGGGCCCTGGGTGAGTGCACTCTCCTTAAGCAAAGTCTGGCTCACCATGGGGGTCGCATTGCCTCCCCAGGTGAGTTGCACATCGGTGGCCAAGAGCACTTCTACCTGGAGACTCACTGCACCATCGCTGTCCCAAGAGGCGAGGCAGGGGAGATGGAGCTCTTTGTGTCTACGCAGAACACCATGAAGACCCAGGTAGGTATCCTGGGGGTCAGCTCCAGGGACTGTGGAGGGCACTGGGAGGCATCTGGAAGAGTAGGAGTTGGCGATGTGGGACATGGGAAGAAGGAGATCTGGGCTGGTCCCGTAGGGGATTTGCGGGTAGTGGTCCTGAGCCAGACCCTGTCAACCAACAAGCCGGTGTCACTGAGTTGCTCTGGAACTTATCTTGGTTTTCTCATCCACAGAATGGGCCTACTAAGGTGTTGTAATAATTAGCTGTTTACTACCAAGGTAGTGCCTAATAAGTGTCAGCTTTTATTATTCCAGTGAGATCTATGCCCTTGGTCCAATCATAGCTGATCTCAGTCTCCTCATCTGTAAAACGTGGGTGATGGGTTTAGTGATAGCCACAGAGACCACTAAATTATCTGTGGCAGCTCAAATATTGTCCACTTCTCTATTACTAGTAAGGCGGCAGTGGTGGCTGGCATTTCGGGCAGCTGGTCGGACCCCCACAACTCACCTGAGCCTGGCTAAATGGAATGAGCTTTGGCTCTAAAAGTCTGCTGTGGCCAGCTGCTTGCCCCACTGGTTAGAAATAAGTGTCTGAATTGAGTCTGCAGTGATGAATGAGTGTTTGACTCCAGCAACGTGAGCTCAAGGGCAGCTTGGGGAGGTGAGAGAGATTCTGGAATCAAGGAATTTCAGAATTCACAGCAGTAATTAGGCTTATGGGTTGCAGGTAGGGTCGAAGTGAGGCTGAAGTAAGTCCAGATGATGTGTTCAGTGCAAATAATTTTTCTTTTGTCCACAGAGCTTTGTTGCAAACATGTTGGGGGTTCCGGCAAACCGGATTTTGGTCCGGGTGAAGAGAGTGGGAGGGGGCTTTGGAGGGAAAGAGACCCGGAGCACCGTGGTGTCCACAGCAGTGGCCCTGGCTGCATACAAGTGAGTCCTCCTAGCCAGTTCAGGGAAGGAGAATAAGGCTGCCTTTGCCAGGAAGGCTTTCTGGTTTTCCCCTTTTAGATGTAGATTCCCTTTGCTTTGAATTTTCACAGCATTTTGTTTTTAGGACTCTAGGCACTGGGGTGAGGTAACACCACCTGTTTCTTTGTGTTCGACGCATGGGTCCATGTTTTGTCTCCCCTGCCTGGCTGTGAGGCTCTAAAGACAAGAGCACCCATCATATCCTTGTATTCCCCATGTGTCCAGCATGCTAACTAGACAACAAAGCAGCCCAGCCCCGGGTCTCCTTGTGTGCCAGGTGGAAAAAGGAGTCTCCAGGCTGTTTTCATCCCTGGGACCCAAGGAGTGGGTTGTTGCAGAGGCTCCTGTGGTTCTAACCCTCTGATGCCTCCCTTAGGACTGGTTGCCCCGTGCGCTGCATGCTGGATCGTGACGAGGACATGCTGATAACTGGTGGCAGACACCCCTTCTTGGCCAGATACAAGGTTCTAGATGTTATGAGCTACGTCGGGGGTGGGAAGAGAAGTGCCATCGCACTGGGAAACCTAGAGATGAAGATCCAGGGATCCTGGGATGTAATCTTAACATTTTTCATGACTACCTGTAGAATTTCAAAGAA